>NC_041711.1:777337-844837 GCF_900700375.1 Denticeps clupeoides
GTGTGTGTGTGTACACTGGTCATTTTTTTACACAGCACCAATTGAAGAGGAGGTGACAGGTGACATTAATCTGCAGACTGACCGTGTTCTCCACCTCTCTCCACCCAAACCACGTCACATCATGATGGAGTCACAGAAAAATGACCGCTGGGGCAGAGGTGGCCTAGCGGTTAAACAGTTGCCGGTTCGAATCCCGATCCACTGAGGTGCCACTGAGCCCACACACTTCTCTATCATGGTGCCCACTGCTCACCAAGGGTGATGATTAAATACAGAGGACACGTTTCACAATCAGCACCACCCGCTGCCCCTGTTCTGCACTGGTCATGTTCATTTGATGGATTTGTGGAGAATCATCCTGCATTCATGACATATTCATTACAGACAATACACACACATGCCAGCAAAAACACACAGATGAGTCTCTTGGCACCAAGAGGCGGAGCTAATTTAAATGTTACATGTGACTCCTCCCACTCATTCATCACTATATCCTATTGTAGTGTGAGTGGTGAGAATGAAGAGTTGGAGAAATCAAACATCTGCTGAAGTGTGTGTGTGTGTGTGCGTGTGCGTGTGCGTCAGGTGCAGCTGGTGCCCCCCCTCCCACACACACACACACACACAAAGAAACTAAAACTTGGTGTCACAAACATCTCTAGAGAAAGATTTGAACAAGGTACCTATTTTGAAGATTAAAACTACCACATCATCAAAAGTGTGTGTGTTCATTTATATATGTATATGTATATGTATATGTGTGTGTGTCGTGTGTGTGTGTGTGTATTAAACCAGAAAGCCCTTTTAAAGAAGCATCATGGTGCATCATCTCCATGTTTAATTCACCATTATTTAGTGGTGCTGCCACTGACCCCTAGCAGGAGAACAGAGTAATGCTCCTCCACAAACAGCACACTTCCTGCAGAGAGAGAGTGTGTGTGTGTGTGTGTGTGTGTGTGTGTGCGTTGTGCCCATGGGAAGGGACACAGGGGAGGGGGTTTGGGCTAAAGACAACCTTCACGCCTCACAACCAGGAAGAGAATCGGAGGAAGAAAAGCAGCAGCAGCAGCAGCAGCAGCAGCAGCAGCAGAACTTCCCTCCTCCTCCTTCTCCTCCCTCCCTTCTCTCCCTCTCCCTCCATCTCCCTCCCTCACATATCTTGACATTCCGATCTCCTCAGAGCGAGAACAACAAACGCAGTGTCATCACCGCTGCAGCGGCCATCTTTGGTGGCTGTGTCTGCCATTACAACAGCCTGCATGTGCGTACGTGTGTGTAGTGTTACGTTTCCTGTGCACGCTGCTCCGGAGATCTGGTGAGGTGAGGCGGGACGAGACGCGCGTTATTCACACAACTCGACCCCTGACCTCTAACACCAGAGTTTCACGCTGCTACACAAATCCATTTCAGAGTAAAGGTAAAAGTATATAATTACAAATGGAAATACAGCAAAGCCTGTCACAAAGGGAAAAGGAATGTTCATTTAAATTAATTTAAAATCTATAATAAATGATTACTGATGATGATCGCAGTGCAAGTAGTCTGTAGGGCCTGTGGTTTAAAATGTGTGCAACATGAGAAGTTACCCATCAGCCCCTGCGTTTCCCACCACCATGCTTTTATTTGAGGAAATGTCCTCCATTAGACAGGAAAGCACATCACTTTATACACACACACACACTTTTGAAAAATGTTTTACACATTCATATACTTTATGAGGACATTCAGCACATCTCCATATAGACAAACTATTCTGTACTTTTACAGAGAGAGAAAACTGAGAGTGGAGGGTCATGCAACACTACTACACAACATCATTACACAACGTGTGTGTGTGTGTGTACAATACACAATCAGCATGAGCGTGCAAAGTAACTTCCTGTTGCAGGCAGTTTCTCAGCAAGATGAGTGTATGAGAGGTGTGTGTGTGTGTGTGTGTGTGTGTGTGTGTGTGTGTGTGAGATGGCGGTATCCTCACTTTCACCTGCAACCACAGAAACCTCCAACTTCCTGAACCATCTCAGCATCTTCCAATCACAACACTCAATCTCAACCAGCAACCTGCAACCTCACAACAGCAGCAGCACCACAGTGTGTGTGTTTGTGTTTCCTGTAACCTTGAGCTACAGTGGCGCAAGGCGGACTGGTGCTGAACCTTAGAAGAGCACGAACACACACACACACACACACACACACACACATACTGTTCTGCTGGCACTGACTTCGCCACTTTAAAACCAACCTGAGTGTTTCCTTTCCAAGTCAACAAACACACTGCTTTATAGAGTGGAACTTCATTGCTGTGCGGTTGAAGGTCGCTCTGTGTGTGTGTGTGTGTGTGTGTGTGTGTGTGTGTGTGTGTGTGTGTGTGTGTGAGAGAGAGAGAGAGAGAGAGAGAGGGAAACATTTAACCAACTGAGGATGTCAGCATGTTTTAAAGTAATGAGCCAGACTTCTTCCTTCTGCTGCACTGATAAACACACACACAACATGTTCACTTTATCACTCAGTGATCACCAGAATGTGACGCCTCCTGTTTGCTCATTCAGCACAGAACGGGGAAAAAAAAGACTTTGGACAGCCCTGCCGAAATATCCCTGTTTAGTGAGTGAGTGTGTGTGTGTGTGTGTGTGTGTGAGGTAATGGAGTTCAAGATACAGACAGATAATCCCTGCTGACGGTTTCCTTACAAAACAGATGGAAAAACACAGCACTGTACCACATGCCTGGTTCTCCTATTAACACACACACACACACACACACACACACACACACGTTCCTCTGAGGCTTTACATTCCTGCTGAAACCTGCAACAAGACACGTTCTATCCATCAGACTCAATCTCACCATTAATTATATCGTTCTCGTTCGTTAACGAACAAAAACACCTCCAATTCCCAGAGATTTCTGGGTTTATGACAAATAAAACGAGAAAACTGGACACACTGTAATCCCAGGTAACCACACACACACACACACACACACACAACCAAATACAAAGCTGATGGAATAAGATTCATCACGTCCAGTAACGAAGGAGCATCATGCTAATGAAGTGGCTGATATTGATACTTATAATTACTAATTATTATTTTATCTGATTTCCACCACTCATAAAATAATTATATTTGCTGAGTTGGTGAAATTAAACCCATAATAAGCAGGAGGTGGTTTTAATCATTTTATACTATCATTATTAAAAATATGATTTTATAAAAAGTTCCCGTTGTGGACGGTGTCGCTCTAAACGGGATTAACGGAGAGACGAGAGGACGGGGGTGCTGGTTTCCTGCGGGCAGCGGCTGGAGATGCAAACGTTTCCCCCCAAACATACAGGCAGCGTGAATACAATATTCATTTTGCTGCAGGAGAACAATTCATGCATAACAATGAGATTTGCTAATGAAATCAGCCATCAACCTGCAATACATACATATTAAAGCAGGCCCTCGCTGTCAGGCGTGCTCTGCATCGTTTGTTCATCCCCGCGGTTTCTTTTTTTCTTCTCCTCTCCTCCTCATCATTCCTCCCCTCCTCCTCCCCTCCACGACCTTTCCATCCCGCGTTTCTCCTTGACTTGGAGTAGATTTATTAGCGAGAAATGATCGCACATTATTCACTAAACACCATCTAGCTGCATCAGGTGAGCACGGGGCGTGCACACACACACACACACACACACACACTCACCCTGAACTGTACACTTGTAACCACACAAATAAAAACATAATCTTTAATAAATTAGCTCTTTTCCACGCTCTCTCTTTACACACACACCTGAGAGAGGGCGTGGTCATCATCTTCCTGGTTGTGATTAATAAAAAGGGTGGCAGTCAGTCAGACAGCAGCGAGATTGAGCCATTTTCACCTTGACGTCACCTCTGCTGAAGGTGTAGATGTGGACGTGGATGCGCTCGCTCCATCTCACACCCTCCCTGCCTCGCTTCTTCCCTGCTCCTCCTCTCTCTAGGTGCTCCTCTGCTGCACAGCACAGCACATCCTGTCATTACTGAAGCCATTTTAGCCACGCACCCACACAAGCAGCCTCTCAGGGGCACACACACACACACAAAGTAGGGAAACAGAGATGAACAGAAGCCCTCTCTCTCACACACACACACACACAGATGCAGAGACACACACACATACACACACGTGAAAGGATTCGCACAAACAAGGACACACAGTCAGGAGATTAGATTTACACACAGACACACTCCCACCCACACCAGTGTTGTGTGCGACACAAACAGATAGATTAGATTCACACACAGGTGTGTACACGCACGCACGCACACACACACACACACACTCAAGGGAGCCTCAGAGGGATTCGCGCAGCCTGCGAGCAGCGCAGGCAGCCGGAGGGGAGGGTTTGAAATGAGAGCCGACGTTTTAAAGTGGAAGCAGAATTTTACCTGTGATTACTGTAGCTGCGGGGCACAGCACTCCACTAAAACACACACACACACACACACACACACACACACACAACATTCCTCTCACACACACAGAACCTTCCACAACACACAGATACATTCTCTCTACCAGAAAACACTTCTTCTCTCACAGACGCACCGTGACCCCATACTCCCACATCTACAACACACACAGCTGACCTCTGACCTCTGAACCCCGAGGTGCAGCCTTCTCTGCTGTTAGGAAAATGGCCTCTGTCTTTCTGCTGGAGGAAATGGTAATGGCCTCCCTGAGGCACACACAGAAGATCAGTGCTCCCCATAAACTGGGCAGGACAACGGTGAGCACCAAACTACAACTCCCACAATGCCCTGATTAAAACACACGTAAACAAAGCCTGCCACGGTAGGGGGTGTGCGTTCGTGTATTTATACGTCCTCATGTCAATTTTACTGGCACTTACACATACAGACGATAAACACACATAAACAAGGATCATCATCAAAGTGTGTTGTTGGGTGGAGAGTAGACATGTCATGCTGAGATGAGTGTGTGTGTGTGTGTGTGTGTGTGATAAATGGAGGCTACACCAGGACCTACTTAACCCTGTTTCTGAGCAACAGCTTTTAGCCCCCACCCCTCCCAGCAGAGCCCTCTCCCTCTGTCCCTGAACAACTAATCCTGACCAACACACGCACACACACACACACACACACACACACAGTGTGCAGGCAGCTATGCATGTCTGTGTGTGTGCGTTAGAAGAGCAGAGCGTGGGCCACTGATTCATGGCCACTGCTCCAGTAAAGCACAGCAGCTCCTCACTGCATCTGCCCTTCAGTACGGACATAAATAACCTGCTGCTGCTGCTCCACACACCACACACACAGACAACAGAGATACCTGAGAGAGGGAGAGAAAGAACAAAAGGAGAAAGAAGGAGAGGTGATATTAAAGTGACACCCACACACATCTTCACTCTCTGCATGATCTGTGGTGTAAATGTCATCATGTACACAGTTTATCCTCCGCACCCAAGAGAGGATGGAGTGTCACTGAGTGAGGGAGAGACCGATCAGCAAAAAACAACTGATTAGTACAGTCTCAACATGAAAAAACTGGTTTACTGTGGCACTTGTAAAATTGGTAACCCTACTACTTCTAGCAGGGTGCTAGTAGCCTAGTGGGTAACACACTCGCCTATGAACCAGAAGACCCAGGTTCAAACCCCACTTACTACCATTGTGTCCCTGAGCAAGACACGTAACTCTGAGTGTCTCCAGGGGGGGACTGTCCCTGTAACTACTGGTTGTAAGTCACTCTGGATAAGGGCGTCTGGTAAACGCTGTAAATGTAATTATTTTTTGTTATAGTTTTGTGGTTTACAACGACTAGTTCGGTAACGCCGGTTTTCAGTGACGTTAGTTAAGATGCTAGTTCGTAGCGCCGGTTTACAGTAACGTTAGTTAAGACCCTAGTTCGGTAACGCCGGATTACAGCAACGTTAATTAAGACGCTAGTTCGGTAACGCCGGTTTACAGTAACATTAGTTAAGACCCTAGTTCGGTAACGCCGGATTACAGCGACGTTAATTAAGATGCTAGTTCGTTAAAGCCGGTTTACAGTGACGTTAGTTAAGACGATAGTTCGTAGCGCCGGTTTACAGTGACGTTAGTTAAGACGATAGTTCGTAGCGCCGGTTTACAGTGACGTTAGTTAAGACGATAGTTCGTAGCGCCGGTTTACAGTGACATTAGTTAAGACCCTAGTTCGGTAACGCCGGATTACAGCGACGTTAATTAAGACGCTAGTTCGGTAACGCCGGTTTACAGTGACGTTAGTTAAGACACTAGTTTGGTAATGCTGGATTACAGCGACGTTAATTAAGATGCTAGTTCGTTAACGCCGGTTTACAGTGACTTTAGTTAAGACGATAGTTCGTAGCGCTGGTTTACAGTGACGTTAGTTAAGACGCTAGTTCGGTAACGCCGGATTACAGCAACGTTAATTAAGATGCTAGTTCGTTAACGCCGGTTTACAGTGACATTAGTTAAGATGCTAGTTCGGTACAAGGTTATTATAGTTAACGAAAACGAATGATAAAACTAAAACTAGAATTGAAAAAGCATTTTCGTTAACTGAAATAAAGAGTTAAAAAAAAAACGAAAACTAACTGAAACTGTTTTGTGTGTATACAAAACGAACTTAAACGAACTAATATTATAGCAAAAAAGTCTTTGTAATAAGCCTTTTCGTCTTTGTAATAAGCCTTTTGGGTTGAATTAAAATCTATTTACTTCACGCTGCCAGTTTTAAGCCAGGTTTTTGACCAGTATGGTAACACGTGGTCTGTGACGCCGCCGGCTAGCGTGATGGCTGCAGCGAAAGTTGGAAGAAAGCGGAAGAAAGTCCTATTTGGGATTTCTTTGATTATGACAGTGGCAAAAATAAAAGTAAGTGCCTTGTTGTAGAAGCAGGTGATACAATATGTGGAATACTTCTCAAGGGGAAAAAACCCACGAATCTGAAAGTCCATTTGAAAAGCTCACACAAAAAGGCGAACCAAGAGTACCTGAACAAGCTAGCCTCTCGCCCACCCTCCCCCGAAAGAGAAGCGGTAGCCAGGCCAGGTAACATGGGAAAGGAACGTGGTACTACAGCATCCATAATGGACCAAGTAGCTGCTGGCTAGTAAATACGCAGGAACACCACAAATGAGAAGAAGCGTTGGTAAATATGTTTATTAAGACTGGAATGTCTACACAACTGTGTGACTCGATTACCTTCAAAAAGTTCACCACTTCACTCGAACCAAAATTAAAAACACCCGGAGCTGCAAGAGTCAATAACCTTATCGGAGCTAAGATGGATAAGGCTATTCTGGTGATTTTGATTCATGCACCTGACAAATATCCTAATTTACAAAAAAAAAAAAAAAACTAAAACTAGCACTGTAACTAATAAAAACTAAACTAAGCAATTTCAAAATATCAAAACTAATAAAAACTAGTAAATCTGCCTCTAAAAACTAATTAAAACTAACTGAATTTGAAAAAAAAAAATCTAAACGAAATAAAAACAAACTAATGAAAAATCCAAAACTATTATAACTGTGGTTCGGTAGCGCTGGTTTACAACAGTGTTAGTTAAGACGCTAGTTCGGTAACGCCGGTTTACAGCGACGTTAGTTAAGACGATAGTTCGTAGCGCCGGTTTACAGCGACGTTATTTAAGATGCTAGTTCGGTAACGCCGGTTAACAGCGACGTTAGGTAAGACGATAGTTCGTAGCACCGGTTTACAGTGACGTTAGTTAAGACGCTAGTTAGGTAACGCCGGATTACAGCGACATTCGTTAAGACGCTAGTTCGGTAGGGCCGGTTTACAGCGACGTTAGTTAAGACGATAGTTCGGTAACGGCAGTTTACAGCGCCCTTAATTAAGATGCTAGTTCGGTAGCGCTGGTTTACAACAGCGTTAGTTAAGCCGCTAGTTCGGTAATGATGGTTTACAGCGACGTTAGTTAAGACGCTAGATCGGTAGCGCTGGTCTACAGTGACGTTAGTTAAGCCACTAGTTCGGTAATGATGGATTACAGCAATGTTAGTTAAGACGCTAGTTTGGTAGGGCTGGTTTACAACAGCGTTAGTTAAGACACTAGTTCGGTAATGATGGATTACAGTGACGTTAGTTAAGACGCTAATAATCTAGTTCATTAGATAAATCACTAGTAGCAGGACTGAACATCAGTAGATGGGAGATGGGTCTCCACAGGGTAGCTGGACTGACGCAACACAATCTGAGCCGCACCGACAACCGCCTGCTGATCCTGACCTTCGAGACATGTGTGTGTGTGTGTGTCTCCCTCCCTCACCCTAGTGCGATGGTGCATTTGTCATTAAAAGACACGGCACTCTAAGCAGATGGAGGCTGCATAAGCACTCTTGCTTCCCTTTGGCTCAAAGCTTGGCTGAGGAACAGAAATATCCTGCATTTAGCAACACACACAAACACACACACAGTTCAAAGCACTGATCTTTTTTCAAATGGGTTCCACTCCAAACCCCGAAACAATGTGCAACATAGTTCTCTAATGAGAACACACACCTGGGGATAATGAACCCCCTGAAAAAGATTCTTTACACATGGAGCGTTCTGCTTGTTTTCCTGTGCATCACCAGTCTCCTCTTCATTCAATCTTTTCTATCCTTCTCATGTCGGCACCGGAGCGGTAATATTTACTACACACAGAGGCTCGGTTGCAGCAATCTGTCAGAGCGTGCAAACACACACACACACACACACACACACACTGTTAACTGCTGGAGGACATAAATATTTAAGAAAAGAAGAAACGTGAAGAAATGGCAAGGTCTGTGTATGTGTGGATGGGGGCGGCTTAATGGCACCTCTCTGGCTCTGTGGCGCCCACACTCCCTCTCTCTCTCTCTCTCTCTCTGCCATTCTCCAGCTCAGCTGCTGATGTAATGACACTCGCCGTGCTGGACAACCCTGAGAGGCGTCCATTACCCATCACACACACACACTTTACTAACGAATAACGAATAATTGTGAGCAAGATAACATAAAATCTAATTAATAAATAATGCATGTACGAACAAATTGGCGGGGCACTATTTAAGCACATGAAAAACACGGCATGAAAAGGACTGTCACGGGTGGCACTTTGTCATTTTAAAATGCTGACATCAGAAACCACAACTGCCAGCGTCTCAAGCAAAGCACCATTACAGCAATTACAACTCTGAAGTTATCGCCTGCGGCTACGCAAGTGAGGTGTGGACAGGACGGCGCTTATATTAACCGTTCCACTTCCTAAATTTCCAGCTCCTTTCAGACGTTCCCCCGCGTGGAACACGGATGGCGAGGCTCTGATGTCTGACTTGCGGTTAATTCTGTTCTTCTCCACTTTTTACCAGGCCGTTCTTCCGGTCCTTCACTGCTCTCTATAGCAAACACAAACTCTGGGAATTCCCTCTGGGAATTTGAGCAGCTCGTTGCTTTTTCCTTCTTCCCACCCTGCATGAGGAATCATCTCAAAAGCAGCTCAGGCTCTGGTTCTGTATTCTGCATCATTCCGACATGCAGAGAGCAGAATGAACGGATAAATTCATTTAAAATACTCACAATTTAACACTGAGAACAATACATTCTCCCACAGTCCCCAAACATGATGTCCACAGATGATTCGGTCGCATGAAGTAGAAACTTGTTACAACACAGGATCGTAACTTCCTGTTCACTCATGATCCCACATCAGAACACTGGAATTAAAGCACCTGATAACCTGCATGTTGGTGTTGGTAGTGGGCGTGGTCACGTTGACTGGAATTAAAGTGCCTGATAACCTGCATGTTGATGTTGGTAGTGGGCGTGGTCACGTTCACTAGGAATTAAAGCGCCTGATAACCTGCATGTTGGTGTTGGTAGTGGGCGTGGTCACGTTCACTAGGAATTAAAGCGCCTGATAACCTGCATGTTGGTGTCGGTAGAGGGTGTGGTCACGTTCACTAGGAATTAAAGCGCCTGATAACCTGCATGTTGGTGTTGGTAGTGGGCGTGGTCACGTTCACTAGGAATTAAAGCGCCTGATAACCTGCATGTTGGTGTTGGTAGTGGGCGTGGTCACGTTCACTAGGAATTAAAGCGCCTGATAACCTGCATGTTGGTGTTGGTAGTGGGCGTGGTCACGTTCACTAGGAATTAAAGCGCCTGATAACCTGCATGTTGGTGTCGGTAGAGGGTGTGGTCACGTTCACTAGGAATTAAAGCGCCTGATAACCTGCATGTTGGTGTTGGTAGTGGGCGTGGTCACAAACTGATTTTACTCTGATTTAACAAACTGGTGGGGGTGGCCAATCAGATTTCAAAGGTGGCCGATGCTGCACCCTGCCACGCCTGTGGACATGTATTGACAGGGTGTATGGTGTGAAAGCTGGCTATCATGCTTACAGGCTCCTCCCCTTTTAAACTGTTTATATAAATGTCAAAAACAGGCATGATGAGGAGGAGTGCGGCCTATATTGACTGTCATTTTTACATCCAATCACCGAGCAACTGCAATGTTTCTCACGTTTGGAAGCCATGACGGTCGGTGGAGATCATGTTTTAGGGGAGGGGTGGGAAAAGCACGAGAAACGGGAGATAACCTTTCCCCTTATGACGTCATAAGGGGACAAATTCCAGATCCGTCCCTCTGAGCTGCCGCTCTCTGAACGGTGAAGCAGAACGACCAAAACACTCTTTACACCGACCGCCATTTCTAGCCACCGCAGGACCATAGACAGGCTGGGGAACTTAATGTAAACTTAAGGCTGGTAGTAGCCTAGCGGGTAACACACTCGCCTGTGAACCAGAAGACTCAGGTTCAAACCCCACTTACTACCATCGTGTCCCTGAGCAAGACACTTAACCCTGAGTGTCTCCAGAAGGGGACTGTCCCTGTAACTACTGACTGTAGGTCACTCTGGATAAGGACGTCTGGTAAATGCTGTAAATGTAAATCATCTGACAAAGTCCCATTTTCATGTAATGGAACCTTTAAAGTTCATCTTCTTCAACAAAAAGTTCATACAGAGTTCCTATCTATTAATTCCTGGGAATGTACGAATCTGGTGCTACAGCGGATTATTCGTTTATTTCGTGAAATACGAGCTGATGCTTCCATGGTGGCGCCTCCTTCCTGTCCTCCTACAGGGACTCGGTGTAAGTGGAACGTTTTAAGGGACCCGGGCGTGCAGACAGGGAATCTAAACCTGCCTGAATCGCACTGAGACGCAGATCGCGGAGACAAACCCAATTAGCCCCGAGCCCTGCACCTCCAAGCGGCACGGAGACGCTCATTTGTCTGTTACGCGGTGCTCTAATACGCTCCCTTTTTTAACATTACAGGAGCATTAATTGCCAAATTAAGGATTTACGGAAATGCGAACAGGGAAAAAGAATCTGAATTGTGTGTCATGCAAACGATGTCACTTCCAAAAGAACTTGTTAGGTTTAATTGGGAAGATCTCACACCGTACGTGTGAAATTGAATTAGGTTTAAATCAACAGTCTGCTGTTTTCAGTTACAGCTCCCAATTACGCAAAACAAAAACACACACACACACACACACACACACACACACACACTCTGCAGGAACCATGACAAACAATTACAAAAACTGGTCTCGCAACAACGGCACGGCACAAAGACATCTCACGCCGGCCAATGGTGGCAAGCAGGGACAGGTGAGGCGGTCGCTGCGGCAACAGAATACTCACCGCGTGGGAGTGGCCTCAGCTCTGTGACATCACCGCGCCGACACCTGTGGGGAGGACAGCAGGGGGAGGAGTTTAATCGCTCAGGTAAAACGATCCGACACTCGCTGAGCAAACACACACACGCAGATTCCACGTCTCTCCTTTCCTGCTAAACCTGTCGGAATGAAAGGCGGACGGTGAGGCTCAGGGTGTGTGGGGCGCTTTTCCAGACACGCATCCCGCGAACCAGCCATTTCCACTTTTCCCATGGCCTCTGCCACGTAACACCGCAATAAAACCCAGATACTTTACCCGTACAAACACACGCACAGCTACAGAGGACCCGACAGGGACCACCTAAACATCTCCATCTGGGCCTGGACGAGGGCAGGACGGGGGCGGGGCTGGCGGCCATTACAGGCCTGCGTTATCGTGGTGTGCGGTGGCCGAGCGGATGTGGAGATAATAAGTGTCCAGAAAGCAGGCGGCCTGGTGGATTCCTCTGGAAGGAAGCCGCAGACATTTTTCTGAGGCAAGTCCCGACAATTTATCTCCCCGAGAATCAACGATGACACACAGGAAACGACGAGGCACCGTCCACCCGTCCTTCTCCGTCTTTTACTCGAGTCGGAGAGAACGCTCATTCCATTCAGTAAACACGCATCTGCTTTAGGTAACATGCCTGCGAGCGAGAGAAGGGGACGCAGACGTCCACTTCCCCCATGATGGACTCCATCCAATTAACAACATCTGACAGGAGGAGGAGGCGGTTCCTCTTCCTCCTCTCCAGGCTCATCAGTCACTCGCCTAGTAACAGAGTAACGAGGGAACGCAGGAAGGTTTAAAATGAACACCGTATAGAGGAGGAGGAGGGCAGGAACAGAGGGACGGAGACGAAGTCAGGCGCTAAAAACTGATCCGAGATCAGCTCGGCAGATCAAAGCCCTGGCGCAGGGGCGGATATCACGATAATCAAACAGGCCTCGAGATTCCAGCGCGTGAAGGTCAACCCTGCAGCCGACACAGCTGTCTCTCACGCTCACACACACACCCCGCCCAATACACAGCATCATTCACCATCACCGACTCACACACACAGACATTCCAGGCCATCATATACAGCCACGCGGGGCGGAGCCTCTGACTGCCCCGCCCCCACGCTTAAATTAGCCCGCTATGTTTAGATTAAATCAAATTAAATGTATTAAATCATTACTTTAGCTATTAGACTTTTTACAAACTAGCATGTGAGTGTGTGCGTGGTGTGTATGTGCGTGGTGTGTGTGTGTGTGTGTGTGTGTGGTGTGTGTGTCTCACTTGGTCTCAACACAAGACACTCAATACAAAGATAATCACACAGTCACTCACACACAGGAGGACAGGGGCTCTTCCCTCGCTTCAGGGCACAGTCTTCTCTCCTGACACACTCACACGCACACACACACACACACACACACACACACACCACCACACACACACACTCACACACACTCCCAGCACAGAGCTGTCTCAGGTTACAGCTGACGCTCACAGGGCTCCATTTAAACAACAGACAATAAGAAGCACAGACGCTGCCAGTCACAGTCGTCTCTGAACGGGGCGAGAGAGGGAGAGACCGAGGCAGAGAGGGGCAAGAGAGAGAGAGAGAGAGAGGGTGGGGGTAGAGACCGTTGGTGCTTCTCCTTTTCTGCTCCTCACGCTTGTTTACTCATCATGCATCACCCCGTGATGAACACGCGTGGATAACGGCCATTTTTCACAACTTCACCTTCTACTCGCGTCTCCATTAAAAGCCCACGACTCTGATTTCCAGATCCGGCGGGCATCTGCTGGATCAGTCCTGCCCGCTCCCGACACACACACCTCCACGCTGGCCGGATTACCGGATTAAATCCGCCCTCCCAATCCGGGGATCCTTTTTTTAAACCACGCAGCTAAAACGAGCTCGTTCGCACGGGCCATAATCCAATAGAGATTTGTTTACTGTGCGTGTGTGCGCGTGTTTACACCAGCGGGGTTACGTCTCCAGTACGATATTTGAACATTTTATCTCCTCCCACTCATAACCTGAAGGAATCCAGAGAAACCATGCAAACACAAACCGGGGTTCAAATATCTGGGTCCCTACAGGAACTGGGCTATTTAAAGTGAAGCCAATACGGTGTATGTGTGAGTGTGTGTGTGTGTGTGTGTGAGTGTGTCGGTCTGTATAAACACACGGCACATCCTGAACACACTATAACACCATTTATCAGACGATGAAATATTTAAAAATGTCTTCTCCTCCGCCGGAGGGAGGATCAATACAGAAATGGAAGCTGTGCAGGGTCTCAGAGAGGAAGCAGAGAGTGTGTGTGTGTGTGTGTGTGTGTGTGTGTGTGTGTTTTCCACGCGCGGCTCCTCCCACTTCCAGCTGTCTCTCCTCTCTGAACGCTCACCAGATCGTCATTCCTCGGACCCATCAGCCCAATAACTTCGACCCCGAGCGAGAAAGAACAACAACGTCCCTCGCAGGGAAGAGTCCCTCCGAGGGACGTCCATCGGCAGAACACAAGCAACGTTCCACTCAGACTTCCATCCTCAACATCAGCAGCTGACCATCCAGGAAACCAGCCTGGACAACAAACACACACACCACAAAACCCCAGCACCTTATTACAGCGGCGTCGGGTGGGCGGAGTCAGCGGGGTCTGACCTTTTCACCTTGCCCACAACCAAACCAGCAGCCGCCTCTCAGTCCACGAGTTTCATCGGGGAAATTCTCACATCCGATGAACAGGAGCCCTGGGGAGACGTGGAGGTGAACGCTGGGGGGCGGGGTCGCCGTGACCCGCCTCTCACCGCGCACCTTCCATGTTCACCAGGTCCAGACTGGAGACACACCGCAAAAAGGGCGCAAAACTGGACCACAAGCAGAAGAAAAAGGCGAGAGGAGCGAGACGTCGCGGCGCGCTGGAAAAGTGCGGCTACGATTCTCCCACAAGACACTGGACTTTCATCTCCGCAGACTGGTTCTGATAGCAGGTGGGCGGAGCTGGTCTAGTCGTATATACGAGATGTTCCTGTTTAAAAAGACAGACGCTGAGATCCGATGTTGCGTCACATGATCACCTGTTAAACCCACACACAATAACCCAACACTTTCACCTTTCACCTTCTTCACACTGACCAGCCTTTATATCGTCTCCTTTTACAGAAACAGGAAGGAGAGGAGGAACTAACTACCCACACAGCCCCGGAAAACTAACTTTTACCAACCAGCCTGTAGGTATGGCTGACAGCTCATTCTATCTCATCCATCTCTTCCGCTTCTCCTCCATTTCCCCCATAAAGTAATCACAGCCGCTACCAGAGCGGCTTTAATTCAACTGGTCACCAGGACGGGCCTAAATTCACCGACCAGAACGTCTTATAACGCGACAAGCACCCTGCAGTGGCCCGTACTTATCCGAAACTGGCGTCCCGACACCGGTGTTCCGGTCCTCCAGCGATTACTCGACTGGGAGGAGCAGGAGATTAAACCCGTCCCAGGATTCACCAGGACGGGCCTAAAATCACTGACCAGAATGTCTTATAACACGACAAACACCCTGCAGTGGCCCGTACTTATCCCAGCAAGTGGTGTCCCGACACCGGCGTTCCACTTCTCCAGCGATTACTCGACTGGGAGGAGCAGGAGATTAAACCCGTCCCAGGATTCACCAGGACGGGCCTAAAATCACCGACCAGAATGTCTTATAACACTACAAACACCCTGCAGTGGCCCGTACTTATCCCAGCAAGTGGCGTCCCGACACTGACGTTACGGTCCTCCAGCGATTATTCGACTGGGAGGAGCAGGAGATTAAACCCGTCCCAGGATTCACCAGGACAGGCCTAAAATCACCGACCAGAATGTCTTATAACACGACAAACACCCTGCAGTGGCCCGTACTTATCCCAGCAAGTGGTGTCCCGACACCGGCGTTCCACTTCTCCAGCGATTACTCGACTGGGAGGAGCAGGAGATTAAACCTGGCTTCTGTCTGTGTTAAACCAGTCCCAGGATTCACCAGGACGGGCCTAAAATCACCGACCAGAATGTCTTATAACGCGACAAACACCCTGCAGTGGCCCGTACTTATCCCAGCAAGTGGTGTCCCGACACCGGCGTTCCAGTTCTCCAGCGATTACTCGACTGGGAGGAGCAGGAGATTAAACCTGGCTTCTGTCTGTCTTAAACCTGTCCTAGGCTTCCCCAGCACGGATCTCCCTCTGCTCCCCAACTCTTCCAGCCTAATTTGTCCTAATCAGCTTTACCCGCCTGCACCCGCTTTCTGCAACTTTGCACAAACCGGCACCTCAATCTGTTCCTTTGTGCCGCCGTGTTTTTTTTCTTCCTTTCTCGCGGTAGGAGAACAACATCCTGCTCTGACAGGACACAGAGCAGCGGCTCGAACCCTCAGCTGGCACGGAAACAGACATCCGTGGCCTGACAGAGAACTCCGCACGCTCACTTCAAACCCGGAGCTGCAGACAAGCCCCGACACATTCGCCCTCTCTCATCGCACAAGAAAAGCAGGCCGACAAAGGCCACGGTACCGGCGGGCACACCGGCCCGTCTCCATTCACGGCGCCACCAAACCGAGCAGCTGTCAGAGTGGGCGGAGGCGTCCCCAGAAGATGTTCTTCTAAACATCTGCTCCCGTGCTCTCCAGGCTCCACATCCACACAAAGGAGAGACGAGGCGGACGACATTTGCATCTCCATCAGCGCCATTCTGCTAGAACAACAGCCGCCGTCACGCCCTGACACTTGGAAATGAGATTCCAACTTACGGCGCGATGGTGGAGCGGATTTCCAGCCTGAAGGAGAGAGAAGGAGCTGCATCACAGACAGACGGAGGGACTCGAGTCACAGGGGCCCCGGGCCCCCAAGGGCCCCAACATTTTTACTCGTTTACAGTTCAAGGATTCATTCAACAAGTGCAGGAACCCTGAACCCCGAACCCGGGTCGGCAGGAGGTGCAGCGTGTTGAAAAAGGGGCTCTGACGACGCGTTATAAGGCGCTCCCGACGCGTCGTTCACCGAATAAAACGGAACGTTTCGGCCCAAAAAAAAGAGAAACTTCCCCCATGACGTCACCGCCTCCGCTCCCGACGATTCCGAACTTTGTGTTCGAAACGCGTTACTTCCCGTGACGGGCGGCGAGTTGAGCCAAGATGGCGAGCGGCCGGCGGTAAAAATGGAGGATCTGGCGAAATAAACACACAAAGGGGGGTTCCATTCATCTTGTCCGCTTTCAGGAAGCGGGATCCGGGGAGAAAGGCGCAGAAAGTCCGCGGCGCCGCGCCGCTCCGTCCGGAGCTGGAGACGCGCTGCGAATTAATAATAATAATACCGATAATACAATTAGAAAGGTCGCTAATAAACAGGACGCGCTGGGTCGGAGTTTTACCCGCTTTTACTCGCTTCTTTCCGCGCTTGTTTGTTCCCAAGTTCGGAGGTTCGGCGGAGAGAAAAGAACCGAATCGCGGGTCAGGGCGACTCACCGCAGTTCGTGTTCCGTCGCTCGAAGTTGTCCGTGGCCGCCCGGAGGATGAAGAAGCGAAGAAGAAGAAGAAGAAGAAGAAGAAGGGATCGGGCAGTAATCGAGTCTCGGTGTGAGCGGCTCTCCGTGTCCGTGTGTGTGTGTGTGTGTGTGCGGGCGTGTGTGTGTGTGTGTGTGTGTGTGTGTGTATCTCTGTGTGTGTGTGTGTTAGGAGCCGCAGATTGAAGGAGTCTCTCTCTCTCTCTTCCCTGCGTTTTATTCCGCTTCACTTCAAGGAACTGGCGTGACGTCACACTGCGAGCGAAACTTAGAAAATAATGATAATTATTAGAAGGAAATGTTAGAATCTTCCTGGCTGTTTATGTCAAACCCCCGAATGATTAGATGACATAAAAAAGTGACCCGTGGGCACAGTGCACGTTATCGGTTATTAAATATGTGTAAAGTGATTATTAAGAGATTAGCAGTACAAACAGTCGCACTGGCTCCGCCATCCCAGAAAACTGCACAATAATGACAACAACCGTAATAAATGGGGATAAAACCAACACTAATCCACTACCGAGGTCAGGCGGCGAGATCGGACCTTGTTCCTGCCCCTGGGCCTTTTACAACCTAATAGTAGTAAAATTTAATCCATTTGCATAATCTGAGAGTGTGATGAGCAGCCCCACACACACACACACACACACACACACACACACACACACACACCAGGAGAAACAGTTACTCTCGACTCGCAGGGCAGCCAGGCCGGGCCATCTGTGCCTAATTGTGAGCTTCTTTCTTTTTTCTGAGCGCCGCACACAATCAGCAACAGGCTGAGGAGGGGGGCCTGACCCAGACTGGGCCGAGACAGGGACGAGAGGGACGAGAGGGGGTCAGATTATTTCATTCAGCAGGAAAACAACAACAGAGGGGGATGGGAAGGTGGCGGGGGCGCTGCCACTCCCCATTACAGAATAAAGAGGGGTAAAGCAGAGTAAAGCAGAATAAAAGACAGTAAAACAGAGTAAAGCAGAATAAAGGAGAGTAAAGGGAATTAAAACAGAGTAAAGGGAATTAAAACAGAGTAAAAGAGAGTAAAGCAGAATAAAGGAGAGTAAAGGGAATTAAAACAGAGTAAAGGAGAGTAAAAGCAGAATAAAGGAGAGAAAAGCAGAATAAAGGAGAGTAAAGGGAATTAAAACAGAGTAAAGGAGAATAAAGCAGAATAAAGGAGAGTAAAGCAAAGTAAAGGGAGTTAAAAAGAGTAACAGAGAATAAAGCAGAGTAAAAAAGAATAAAGCAGAGTAAAGGTGAGTAAAGCAGAGTTTCTTTAGTATTAATACTACCATATACACAGTATACAGCGCATCGAAATGCTGTTTAACCCCAAGCCCCCCATGTTGCATTTATTAGAACACCACAATATATCCACAAGAATAGAATAATGGAAGTAAAAAAGCAGCAGAATGCAGGAGATTTCACAACCACTAATGTTAATAATTAATAATCTAACAATTAATGATCTAATGTCATTCAACTTTATTCATTTCATGTCTTTTAAAACAGGATTGGGAAAACGAGGTGAATTGTAATTGCAGTTAAAAACGAGGTTCTGCCTTGTTTTATTTGTATGGTTATTGATTTTCTTTGTCCTTTTCTTCCTTCTGTTACCTGTGGAGATGGGAGCTGAGACCATGATGAGACACGCGCATGCATGTCTCTCTCTCTCTGTGTGTGTGTGTGTGTTTGGGCCACTCAAAGATAAGTACATCCCCGTATGAGTGTGTGTGTGTAGGACAGAGACACTACTGCGGAGTGGGAGAGACAGAAAGAGTCACGGGGGATTTTTAATGGTGCTGGAGCTTCTTCATTAGGGCCGGTGGTGGGGGGTCGGGGTTTGGAAGCCCACCCCTCCTGCACGCACCCCGAATGTCAGCCATGCCTCGGTCGTTTGTAACATAATAAGTGCACGCACAATGAGTGCAGCGCACGCCTGCCGAGGGGACGGGTCTCCGCTATAATGAGCCGCCGAAAGACCACGTCTCTCAGGAATCAACGTGGCCATTTGGACTAAATCATTTTTTTTCTGCCGGTTCTGGTCACGGACAGGGAGGAGTTATTGATCCCACCGTATTCAGGGGAATACCGATTTTAATCATCCCCAACACCAGTCTCCATAATTCCATTCGAACCTCCAACCAAAGCGACTTTGTCACACACGTTACTGGCCTGGAGGATTTTTTTGCATGTGTGTGTATTTTGTTCTTTATCTTAATTGAATTTAGCCTCCACTCTTGTTCCAAATCTTACAAAAAGCACCCTGTAAAGGAGTTAATTACTGTAACCGGTGCAGCGGATTTACCGCCGCGGCTCCACACTGTTTGTTCTTCTGTCAGCGTCGCTATTTGCATCCATAAATAAAAAATGGCCTTTAAATGTTTACATAATTTATACCGGCATGAATTGTTAATTATAACCCGGTAGAAGCTGTGGATTATTCTGAAAACGGCGCCGTGGTGGAACGGTTATATAAATACACCATGGCTGGGCACAATGAGGGATTGGTTGACCCTTGAACCCGGCAGGGTTCTGTCCAGGGTAGGAACAGGTAGAGCGGACCTTCTGGAAGATCAGGGCCAATCTTCACGTTGGATATATTAATATGGGGACAAATGACACGCTGATGGAAATAATGGAACGATGGATGGAGTAACGACAGGCGGAAGTTGGACGAGTGGGCGTTTCTTTATTTCTTTATTCTTTAAAAGCTTCGCAGCTATTAACGCTTCTTCACCGGGCTTTAACCGAGGCCCTGGCCCTGCCTCCCAAATATACTCATCATAAAGCCGCATGCCAGGCTACCTGCTCATTAAGAATGCGCCGGAATTCTCCGTCACTATTCATCTTCCCTAATGACCCGCTGTAATAATACGGATGCGACGTCTCACACACTTATTAGACGACAACAATTGCAGCTAAAATAACAGGAATATTTTCACCAAGATAAATGGTCATTATGGAAGTTGGTTAAATGGATATAAAACGTCTCAGACGATCCGCTTGGAAATTTCTACACCAGCTGTCACTCCTCGTCAGAGCTCATTAATGCGAAGCGTTGTCTGGAGTAATTAGTCATTTCAGGTCACTGCTGTAGGCAGCCTGCTGCCCGCGCCTCCATGTTGTCTCCGCTAAAATAGGGCATCACAGCCATGATCACAATGGTCACATCTCATTTCCTCTGTGACGTGTGTGTGTGTGTGTGTGTGTTCCTTAGAATCCAGCATGGCGGAGTGTGTCATCGACCCACATCACCGAACGGACACTATGCACAATAACGCGCTGGTTTTCAGGCTCAGGATACCTTCTGCTACTGCAGATGTAAAGATCTGACGGAAGCGTGGGAAACGACTGGTCTCAAGGCATTCCATTCCGATTACACGCGTGCGGAGTCCAGACATTCTTTTCACTCCGTCCAAGGGTCTCCTGCATGTATAAAGCAGAAAGGCAGCTTCTGAATGCCTAATAGAATTTAAAACACACTGTAGTCCGATCTGTCCAACATTAAATGGAAGGGAACGGCCCCTCAGATAATGATAGAAATAAAGACAAGTGGCCTAATTCTTCAATGGGCATCATGACAGAAGGACTGGGATTACGACAGGAAAGGAGGACATACACCAGTGGAGACCATTCATGGAGTGTGCAGTGTCCTGACCTCTGGTGACCTCAACATTAATCTGGAGGATTATACCCATTAGTAATCTGAAGGTCAATTATTTATTCTGCCTGAAATATCAAGCCAAGTTAGATTCGGGACTTTTGTCTCGTAGGACTGACGATCTGTAGGTAAAATTCCCCTTAATTACAGTTCATCACTAACAATTTAATTTTTAAAGAAATTAACATTTAAAAAATAAATTGCATTCCCGTTTTAATTATGTTGCATTTTATGGTCTCTCTGAGGACTGGTTGCATATGCATCGCTTCAAGAGAAATTACAGATGAAATGAAGTACAATGTAATACATAACATACACCAATTTACATAAATGTTTAATGCATGAGGGAGCATGTGCATTAGCTATATCCTTTTGTTGATTTATTCCGAATTAAAAGGCTCTATAATACCTTTGATATTTATTATTCAAATTAATGTCTAATTAGTACTGTTTAGAATGCTTTTAATTACCTCAGTCAGAAAACAAACACAAATAATGGTTCTGAGCAATCTGCTGTGCGCTCATCGGAGAAAAGAGGCACTGCGCCCTCTAGTGGTCTATTGGACCATATTACAGGGTATTATGGGAAAATGCTTAGTAATAGTAGTATCATTGTGTAAGTCCACAGAGTATTTGCAACATCAATGCTACACATTAAAGCATAAAATGTCTGCAATGGGAAAACCTTCATAGATTTATATGAAATATTAAACTTAGTCTGGCGTGGGCAACTTCGATCAGGAGGGCTCACCGAATCCTCACTACTTTCCAGGATGACTGTGAATTCATTCTCCTCAGCCTACTGCCTCAGAAATAAATCGGTGTAACCACGTAAAAATAAAAGCTTCAAGTGAGCGAATTAAAAAAAATCTGACCAATTTTTTTGTAAACAGAGTCACATGCCCCGGTCGTGAACTCGGAGCGCGCATGCCCAGTGTGGGGCCGAAGACCACAGTTACAGTTACTCGCTAACAATTTAATTTAACTGGATGCCCGACAGTCCTTAAGGAAATTTAAATGTAAAAATGAAATTGTGTTGCGTGTATGGTCTCTCTGGGGACTGTTTTGGCCCCTGCGGGCTAGCAGTGGTGCGCATGCGCGCATCCTCCTGGCCACGTGACCTCGTCTATATCAATAACGCGCCGCCATTAGCGCCGAACGCAGAGAGGCCGAAAATCAGAGGTGAGGCACTGCGACACGATCCGCCCGTCCGCCCGCGGCACAGATTAATATTTACTCTGCTTCGTGTTTCTGTAAGTTAATCAGGACATGCGTTCGTTGTTCGACTCGGTCGACGTCACGCTCTCTTCAAATTCCAGTCAAATCCTCGTCGTTTCCTCGTTTTAACACGAACCTTGTTCCTACATCGAGGAAACCAGCCGTGTTTCACCCTGACACTCGGGGAAAAACAGGAGATTCCGGGAATATAGAACCGTGTCCGACGCCTGCCTGTCTGGGTGGTAGTAGCCTACTGTGTAAAACACTCGCCTGTGAACCAGAAGACCCGGGTTCAAACCCCACTTACTACCATTGTGTCCCTGAGCAGGACACTTAACCCTGAGTGTCTCCAGGGGGGACTGTCCCTGTAACTACTGATTGTTAGTCTGGATAAGGGCGTCTGGTAAATGTCTGCATGGTGCTCCGCTCAGTGGTTTCAGCTTTCAGCGTGTTCCACCAGCGATCTTCATCGCATCATCATCATCATCATCTTCTGCTGGGTTGTTTTTGCTTCTCAGCAGACAGCAGGACCCTGGACTCTCAGGTCGTGGTGTGTGTGTGTACTGTTCTGCGGTGCTTGTGATGTGCGTTGCTTTGGACTAGACTTTGTAAATGTAAACCTGGCCTGGTGCCGTCTGCGGTTCTACAGAGGACCGTGGTGATGACCTGGTCACCGGGTTCTTCTGGCCGTCCGAAGGTTCCACGGTGTGTAAAGTTGCTGTCGGGACCTTTTCTGTATAAACGGTGTGTTGTAGGGCTGAGCAATATGGCCTATAAATAATTTCGCCAAACACGATATATACTTTAAAATGTCCTCTAAATCACGGTATTTGGCCCTTTATTGCAAACGGGCTGGTGAAGGTGGAGATGTGGACGTGCAGAGTTTGTGGACCCATGGTACTGTTATCTTTAGCGCCAACAGACTAGTGGACTTTGCAGATAACTGTGAGGTCCCTCCGACATCCAAACCGCTGGCAAATAACAGGACCAATGCTGTTTTTTTAATGAAATTTCACTTCCCTCTGCTGTTATTCTGGTACAAAACGTGCCGTGGGCAGAGAAAGCGAAGGCATGCTGTCTAACGTTAGGATTTATAATGAATGTCATTTACTACTAGGGCTGCCACAAAAATTATTTTTGTTATTTTAATAATCGACTAGTCGCTGGTTCTTTTTATGATTCGTTGACTAATCAGATCCGTACGTAAAATACAGCTTATTGCACCAGCTCTTACGTAACCACCACTAGCTTACAGCTTGAGTGTGCCAAATAAAGACAATATGCTGGTTTATTAACGTTTTACTGGAGTTTGTGGCTTGTAGCAACAAGCATTATCTGTATCACATAGTGCAACATTCCTGTAAGTGTTCACAGCTGCTATTTACAGGGTTTCTGTTTTATTCTTCCATTTTAAAGGTCTTAAAACTACGGCAGACCCTATAAATCAAATGGCCTTCAGCCATTTACATTTACAGCATTTACCAGACGCCCTTATCCACAGCGACTTAGTCAGTAGTTACAGGGACCGCCCCCCCCCCCCCCCCCCCCCCCCCCCGGAGACACTCAGGGTTAAGTGTCTTGCTCAGGGACACGATGGTAGTAAGTGGGGTTTGAACCTGGGTCTTCGGGTTCACAGGCGAGTGAGTTACCTGCTAGGCTACTAGCACCTGGTCAGTAATTTGGCGGTAATCAAAAATGACAAATAGTTAAAAGCGGATTCAGTCGCCCCCTACAGGTGATCTGAAATTGAAGCGATTTTCACTTCACTTAATCACTTTAAAATCTTAAATGTGGCTAAAACCTCCGGAATCCCTCTGTTTAAAAGTTGTACGTTTTAGAGTAAATTTACGGTCTGCTTTAATCCTGCTATATTGTTCTAAGTTTGTGCTGAAAACAGAAATCTGAAACGGTGGTTTCTTTTTTTGTTCGGCAGCCAGTGATGGATTCCAAGCCTCGCCAACTGCTGCCTTTCACCGTGTCCAGCTCTTCATCATCGTCGTTGCCCTCGTCTCTCTCTTCCTCCTCCTCTTCCTCCTCCTCCCTCTACTCCAGGACCAGCGCTCTGAATGGAGACCGTTTCGGCCGGGGAGCAGCCGTGAAGCTCGACTCCGACTACCAGGTACCTCCTGGCGTTCTGTTCCGCCGCAAGACGGTGACACGGTGAAACGTGTCCTCTGTATTTAACCATAACCCTTGGTGAGCAGTGTGTGGGTGCCTCAGTGGCAGTTCAGGATTCGAACCTTTAAATGGTAACGTAAATAAACTTCTATGATAGAAAGTCTTTTAGCAACGTCTCTGTACCCGGAATGAGGACTCATTGTACAAAGTTTGAAAAAGTAGATATTTGCATATTCAAGCTATTGGGATTAAAAATGCAGAAACTGACCTGCCATATATTGCAAAATTCAGCTTAATTCAGGGAACTTTTGAACCTTCAATAACTTTGTTTGGGAGCTGTAGGCCCACTTTAATTCATTCTTACCAAATATCAGCTGCAGTTGAGAGTGACGACTGATTTGACTCGAACTGCAGTCATGAGGGAGAATACAAATGAGACCGTTTCATCTAGATGCACCCAAAGTTTAATGCCGATTGCACGGCATCTCCATGGTGGTGGCCTAGCGGTTAAGGAAGCGGCCCCGTAATCAGAAGGTTGCCGGTTCGAATTCCGATCTGCCAAGGTGCCACTGAGCAAAGCACCGTCCCCACACACTGCTCCCCGGGCGCCTGTCATGGTTCCCACTCAGGGTGATGGTTAAATGTAGAGGACAAATGTCACTGTGTGCACCGTGTGCTGTGCTGCTGTGTATCACAAGTGACAATCACTTCACAAAAAAAGGAAAAAATAAGTATTTAAAGGTGGGAATTTGTGTGGCCGGGAATCTTGGCACGATGCTGCGGTGAAATGACCGGAGGGACGGTTGGTTTTGGTGGCGTGAGAGGCTGCCAGTGTTCGTGTTACCACCTTTTTATAGCCCGGCCTCGGATTCCGACCCTGGGGTATTTTTGTGGACCGGACCAGATAAGGTGACTGGGTGTCCACGTGTGTTTGGTCTCGGTGGCATCGGCGGCTGAATTAAAGTGCAGCCTCTTTATAAAACCTTTCGTTTGGCTAGCGGTGAAGGACTCCTCTTCCTCCTCTTCTGTCAGAGCCCGCGCTTCCGCAGCTCCCCCCGAGACTACAGCTCGGCCGAGAGCCGCCACTCAAGCTGGAAGCACTCCACCCCTCTCTCCGCCTCGGTGTCATGTGACCGCTCGTGGGCGGAGCCTTCCTCGGCGAGCAGCAACAGAAGCAAGCTGGTGAGAACCTTCCAGTCGCGGAGTATTTATGAGCGGTTATAAATACTTCATGCTCCTGTGATATTATTATTCTGATGCCTAATTTGGTCAGTAGCGTCTGTTTTTTTCCTGTTTCCTCATCAGTAATCGTGTAAAAACATAAAACTTTGCTTCCTTTTAAACCTGACCTGGTTGCCAATTAATTCCATCCCACAATGCAACACAATGGGTTTTCCAGAAACACAAATGACAATTAGGACTATAATTGAAATATTAAGCAGAATTGAAGGCCTGTGCCGAACCGCCTGGCCGTCACCGGCCCGCTGTTGTCCTGAACGGACGCGTCCTGGAGAAATAACACGTTAACGTAGTAATAAACAGGAAATGATCCTGGATGTGAAGACAGAACCCCGTAAGTTCGAATCCCATCCTGCCAAGGTGCCACCGAGGTCCCCTTGATGAAGGTCCCGTCCCCACACACTGCTCCCCGGGCGCCTGTCATGGTGTCCACTGCTCACCAAGGGTGACGTTTAAATACAGAGGACACGTTTTTCTGCTCTTTGTTGCAGATCTTTGATTATTTTACCGCGTGGTCCTTTAATAATGAAGATATTTGTGACCTGCCAGGTCGATGGTGAGGGGAGGCTGGGCGGCTACACCGGCCTCCTCAGCTCCACCCAGGATGGAGACTCGAAAAGGGCCAAGCTCTCCTACACCAACCGAGCCACGTACAGCAGAGGGTCGTACGGCGCCACCACCATCAGCCCGTACTCTAGTCTCAGCAGCGCATCAGGTGACCAGAAACATCAGCAGCATCTTAACCGTATGAACACACATCTTCACACACACGGTCACATGTACAGGAATAACAAAATGACCTTGTTTCAGATCCCTCATGGAAGTCCAGGTCCTTGCTGTCCTCGTCATCTGAGGACCTGTGGGCTCGCAGAACCCTGAGCAAGCGAGCCGAGTTGAGCCTGAGCGAGAGCGGCCACCGCAGCACGGTGCTCGGCACCTCTCTGTGTAAGACGGAGGAGATTTACCGTATATAAGACGCGCCTGCTCGTTTTTCAAAGAAATTGGACTTAAATAACCTGCAGGTGAAACATGAGATTTAAACGGCGCTGATAAATTAAACCTTTTAATTAAATTAATGTCTGTAGGATCCACACGGTGCTTTTAACCGTATGTACGGTCGTGTAGCAACCGGAGACTCATTTAACACACGTACACACTGTTACATGAGGTACACACTGCACCGGAGAGGACCCGGATGAGACCCTGCGCTGTGTCTTTCAGATCACCGTCCAGACCGCGTGACCTCCACGTACGCGCAGGGTGCGCGCCCTAAAGAGAGCCCGTATTCGTCCCGCAGAGAGACCGCCTCCACCCGAAACATCGCTACGTCTGACCACACCCCCTCTTCTCTGACTCGCTCCTCCCTCTCATCCGACTACCTCTCCTCCCGCTTGGCACGGGACTCCACCTCCTCGGAGTACCAGTCGTCCCGTGACCCCTCCCGAAACCACGCCCCTCACCCCTCGACCTCTTACCCGTCCCTCCTCTCCTCGCTGTACAGCCCTGCTTCAGAGCGCAGCGTGACTCCGCCCTCCACGCGGTCCCCGCCCGACGTGGCTTCCAGCGACTCCGACGGCAGGCGCTCCACGCGACTCCTGCTCTCTCGCCTCTTCTCCCGCCGCTCCAGTCAGGACTCCAGCTCCGCCTCCACTTCTGCGTCTCGTTCACTCGACTCCGCCTCCGAAGAAGTCCCTGGCGTCGCTACAGGCGATCAACGCGAGCAGACGCCGTTCACCATGCTGCGCAGGCGGAGACAGGGCGTGTCCCCGTGCCGGGAGACGCCCAGCCGATCTGCAGAAGAGACCGCCTCCTGGAGCAGCGGCAGTGGAGGCGGAGCTCCGTCCTGGCTCTCCTCCTCCCTTCGCAGCCGCTGCACCCCACTGTTTTCCCGCAGACGCCGGGACAGCCACGACGAGAACGCCGCCAGAGACGACGGGGACCAGACGGGGCGGTCTGACGACGAGGAGGAGGAAGAAGAGGCGGGTGCTGCTGCCGCGGCTCCGCCTCCTTTCAGAGCCTCCCTGCTGCAGGAGGCGTCCCGACTGGCCGGCCGCGGCGACAGCGTCGCACGCATGGTCTCCAGCCCCGCCTTCCGCTTGGCTGACGACATCATCTCTGCGAGTGGAAGTGGGCGGGGCCAGGAGAAGCCGGCCCCTTCCCGAGACCCGGAGAAACTGCGGAAGATCCAGGAGAGGTGGGAGAACCTTTTAGAAAGACGAGTGTGGCGAGTTTGGGGGTGTAACAGTGCGCTCCGCGGCACCGCCTCCTGACACGCCCCCAGTCCCGCGCTGTGGTCTGTGCCCCTGCAGGCTGCTGCTGGAGGACTCCGACGAGGACGAGGGGGACCTGTGCCGCATCTGCCAGATGGGGGAGGAGTCCAGTTCCAACCCTCTGATCGAACCCTGCCGCTGTACGGGCAGCTTGCAGTTTGTGCACCAGGACTGCATCAAGAAGTGGCTGCACTCCAAGATCAGCTCGGGTTGGAGAACTTTCTACGTCCTTCTGCTGCTAGAGTAATGCCGCTTTCCATTTTAATATGATTCTGCCTGGTTCCAGGTTCTAATCTGGAGGCCATCACCACGTGTGAGCTCTGCAAGGAGAAGCTCCATCTCAACATTGACAACTTTGATGTTCATGAGCTCTACAGATCCCACGAGCAGGTGAGAATGTTCCGGTCTTCTAGACCGACTTGACTCGTTTTATATTAAAAACCTCCTCCTGTGTAATGATGTCTGGAGATCGTCTGGATCCAGAGTTTTATGTTTTTCTGTGTGGCCAGTCCGAGTTTCAGTTCATCAGCTGTGGCCTTTACCTGGTGGTGCTGCTCCACCTGTGTGAACAGCGCTTCTCCGACATGCTGGGAGCTGCGAATGATGCCGGGGTGAGTCTGCATGTTACGTGGAGTTTAAACAAGTCTAATAATCGGGGGATTCAGTCCAGAACATGATGGATTTGATCATGATGACGTTGTTTGGTGATTTTCTAGTTAGAAAGCAGTGCCGGTAGTGACCGTGGCGGCCTGATCTGGGAACAGGCGTTCAGTCCGCGCTCTCCCGCTAGAAAAACTGCCGGTTCAGACGTAGTAAAATTGTAAAGTGGATTATTGAGGCGCCGGTGAGCGTGATGGAGCAGTCAGTCCAGCGAACGCCTCGGGCTAAAGCTCTTCTTCCTTCTTCTCACTTAGTTATTCAACTTGGTGAGAACCCTTCACGAGCACATGGACAGTCTGGAAAGTACGTTCTGAATCATTTCACCTGCTGCTATTTATGCTTTTTGGGTTTAAAATTGTGACACGATGGGCTGAGTAACAGCAGAACCTGGGCGTGGCACGTTGAGCTGAAACGGGGAACCGTGTGCAGACTTCTTCTTTCTCTCTCTTACCTCCCACGTTCAGGCTCGTACACCGAGTCCGATGAGGAGGACGAGGAGCCGGTGCAGGACAACAGGCCGTACGTGGACCTCAGTGACCTGGAGGAAGAGGAGGAGGAAGAGCATTGATCAAATGCATGAGGGGTGGAAGGAGGCGAGGTTCTCCCTCGTTTCTGCTGCAGTCCACTCCAGGACACTCGTTTTCTGCCTTATTCAGCAGCCTCTCTCGCTCGCTCGCTCGCACCGTAGGCAGATCCTCTCGTTCTTCTGGGAAACGTCACTGTTGGGATTTATTCTTTCATTTCTTCTCTTCTCTCCCATCAACCGAGGCAGCTGAGTGGGATTTATCACTTTTCATATTTACTTAATCATGCTCCCTAATGTTCATGAAGTGTGTTTGATATGAAATGTCAGTCTGGGACGTGTCTAATTGTCTAAATGTTCATGTCATTTTGCTTGGATTATTGTTTTTGTTGATTTATTAAAATAAAGATTTTGATGTCTGGTGGTACATGAGTAACTACACTTGTTTTATTAAAATGTACCTGCACGAGTCTGGAGCTATTAAACAGTCATGTAGAAGATGCGGTGCTGAGGCTACAGGAACCTTCCAGAAGAACTTGAGCCATTTGGTGGTTCCATCGTGTTTTGGCCTCTAGAAAATAACGTTGTACAATAAATTTATATAATGCCCCGCCCTGAATCCACCTCCAGACTTCAGAAGAAAAGCAGCAGCCATCACACCGCTCAGTTTTTCCAGTTTTTTATTTAGTAACTTTTTCCTTTTTAAAAAAAAAAAACCCAGTGGAGCCGAATAAAATAAAAATAAAAACAGTCTCTCGTGAAAGCAGTTTTGGTTTAAAGTGCGGCGTTCTCAGTAGTCGAACTGCGTAGAGGAGGAAGATTTGGCGACGCTGCCACCAGCAGGTCAGGTTACAGGAGCGATTGAAGCCTCGGCAGAGAAATGAGATGAATCTGTGGTTATGAAGCAGTATGCAGGTGATGGCGCGAGCGCGGTGACCTCTTCACGCTTTCATCTTATTAGCGGTTAACATTAGAGAAGAACTTCAAAAACAAAAAAACAGTTTGACTAGAAGAAGGAATTATTAAAAACGGTTTAAAATGTTCATTTTCATGTTGGTCGGTCAGAGTGCAGTTAGAATCGTGTAAATTAAAGTAGTCCAGTGACATGAACGTTGGAGGCGGGCCGTAACGGCGAGAGAAACTTGGTTTGCTGAAGGTGGTCTTTGCCTCAACATTGCAGCATATCTGGGCTTCTCTTCACAAAAAGAAAAGAAAAGAACGTCCTCTGGCTCTCAGTTTACGCCCCTGTGGAGCAGAGCAGAATGGTTAAGTCACCGGTGATAATAAATAGCTGGATGGGGTCAGGGGTCATGCGTCTGCTTGTTGGAGTCACTCGGTCTCGTTGATGATACTGGTGCTGTCCGCCTCGTCGTAGTTCCTCTGGTAGCGTATGGTGGAGGAGAAGCGTCCGCGGTTCCTCTTGTAGACGATGAAGAGCACAGCAGCGGCCAGAGACATGATGACGATGAGGAAGAGCGCCAGAGCCACCGGGGAGCTGGCCGACCCTGGTCCAGGCACGAGAACATCACGCATCACAACTTGCGGGAGAAGAACGGCCCAGAACAGCGTGAAGACTTACGTGTGGGAGCTTTGCAGACGACTCGGCTCCGGGCGTCCGTACAGCTGACCGCGGCCCAGACTCCGCCGTGCGCAGACAGCAACGCCGCGCAGGAATCAACGCCCGTCAACGCCGCAGATTTCCACTTGCTGAAGTCCAAACTGCTGCCGTCCACCCAGCTGATCTTCTGGTCTGAGGGACACAGACGGGCAAACCATCCAACCAACCAACCATCAGAAAGAACACTTTCAGGCAGAATCATACCACAAACATCTGGTCAAACGCAACTTGCTGAGGGACATTCAACCAAATACTAGTTTAGATGGAACCTAATAATCCAGTTCTTCTCCACCCCAGAAGATCAATGATACTAATCACTGCTCAGCAGGCATTTTAAAACGTCTCTTGCTCCTCTACTGTTCCTCCTAAATGGACCTCAGTGTCTGTGTGCGCTTTGTTATTTGGAGGGGACACATTTACATCGCATCAGATGCATTGTCCCAAGGAAAGATTGAAATATTTCGGGGGTGTACTCGGTTTTGGGAGATACTGTGGATTAAAAGTGTTTTCTACTGCGATGTTCGCTCTGATCCAGCGTTTTTTCAGTTTACAGTAATAATGTGGAACGATCTCAGCCAATCAGAGCGCACTGTGGGGTCTGAGGGAACTCTGTATGGAGAAGTATTTAGGAGCATGAACATCACCTTTGGCGTTCCAGTCCAGACCCAGCCAGATCCGGTTGGTGATGTGGGGGTTTTCAGATACATAATCAGACACGAATTGGTTCTCCTCTTCGCTCTTGATGGTCAACAACTGTGCAGATGAGTCTGCCAAACAAAAGTCCAATTCAAAAGTCCTCGTCATACTGTAACACACAATTAGAATTGCAAACGTTTTCAGCGTTGTAGATGAAAGGATCCAGGGTGTGTGGAGTTGAGGTCACCACAGTTTCACATGGTGGCACCAAAAAGCCACGTCAGGCCACGCACTAATGAAGTGGCCGACATGTATTACTTTACTGTACTGTGTGTAATAAAAACTATTCAACATAAAATCACACACACACAGCAGCTAAACCTAAAAAACCCTGGGCCGGTTCTCCTCCGCATGGTCATTTTATATAAAAACTGGGAACAGACCTCCTTCTATCAGGCGCTTTATTCCCAGAGAGAAGAACCGTGAGAAACGTTGGTGCCGCGATCATTTACATTTACAGAATTTACCAGATGATCTTATCCAGAGCACCTTCTAAGATAAGAACATCAACACTAGTTACAGGGACAGTCCCCCTGGAGACACTCAGGGTTAAGTGTCTAGCTCAGGGACACGATGGTAGTAAGTGGCGTCTGAACCTGGGACCCACTACACGTCCGCCGTAGAAATAACCAGAGCGGCCGGAGCTTCACACGTACCCAGCTTGCCACAGAAGCGCTTGGCGTCCTCCATGGTGTAAACAGAGTAGTTGTAGAAGTTCATGTCGAAGGCGTAGCAGTGGTCATTGTGGTGCACCCACTGAGGGAGGCCGTCACTTTTGGGGCAGTTTTCCGACCTGGTAGACACCTGAGCACTAGACCCTGCATTAAAAAAGGACGTATGCAGGTCACACACGTCCACGTCTTACATCGTTCATGATGGGCTCTTACTCTTGGAGCTGCTGTTGTAGCAGACGGCCCCTTCCACCTGCTCCTGACAGGACAGTCCGCTCCACCTGCCCGCCGGGTCCACGTACACGCAGCGGTCAGTTGGTGCCAGGCTGGTCCAGCCCGGCGGGACGTAGTCCAGCGCGGTTCCGTCTGACCACTCATAGACGGAGTTGCTGGCCTGCAGAGTCAGCAGCAACGCGGTTTTACATACGGGACATCAAGCTAGATGCCCTATTCCATTCTGGACATAATATTAGTAACTTTTGTAAGATATTCTGTGGTTAAAAGAATGGAGATTTAGAAATATAAACCTCAATTGGAGGAACCGTCCAGACCAGATTGCTTTTCTCCAAAATGGGTTTTAACCCCCTCCCCACCTGTAGGTGGCGCTGTTACTCCCCGCTCTCCTCCTCTGCGGAGAGTTAAACACGTGGTTGTTCTCCAGCCACATCTTTACACTAGAAATGTGCAGCGTACAGCGGATTTCCTGTCGTTGAACGTGTTATCCGGCATTGTATGTAGGACGTGTTTGGGGTTAAAGGTCAGGTTGGACCTTTGCCGTCCACACAACTACACAGAACAGAGAGATTCACTCTGGAAGCTGTTTTAGAGAAAAGCATCGTTGTCTGGACTGGCCTGAGAGGGAACATGTGATTCATGTGATTTCTGATGAACCTACATCCTGATTGGACAGGCCAATCCAGAGCGGGAAGCCGTCCCTGAAGACGACACGCTGCAGCACTTGACTCTGGGACGTGTTGTGAACGCTGGCCAGATGGCCGTGGCGGCGTCCACACTCCTCCTGAGCCTGGAACCAGGACAGCCTCTGGGCCACCACATAGTAGTTCAGGCTACCGTATTCCTCAACAACAGTTGGAGACTTCTGGAACTCTTCTTTAGGATCTTCAACCAACACAGAGCACATGAGTTTTCAAGAAAGGTCTAAACAATACTGGGTGTTGTGGGCAAACCCCTCACTCGTACCATTATCCATCTTACAGACGAGGGCACTCCTCTGCTGGAAGGACGCGAACTGGCGAGGATTGGTGTATAAAGCCCAGGACCCGTCCACAGCCAGGCCAGCCAGGAAGTCCCCTGCAACGTCAGGCCTGCCCTGCTCCCAGTTGGAGAAGTGAACGTACGTGCCGTCGTACCACTTCAGCCTCTCAGCTGTAAACAGATGTGAGCGTTTAGGGTCATTTACAAACGTCCTTATTTTCATTGAAAAATTAGTCTGAATAGTAACAGTCATTGACTTGATGGAAGGCGGTCAGACATCTTACTAAACACCTAAAGATGTATCGTGTGAGGGACTCGTCCCTTTTGGCGGCGCGAACCCTGCCTCACGCGGAACTGAACCTGCCGCGTGCCAGCCTCCATCAACCCAGGCCAGCAGGAGGATTATTCATTCATGTGGGTGGGGAGGAGGAAGTATTTGGACATTCTTGTCCAAAAATGAGTGTCCTTAAGGTGAAGGTACACAGCTGATTTTGGCCCTGAATCAGCCACCTTAAGAATGAACCTTAAGAATGTTCAAATATTGGACAGAGAAGATAGGTGGTTTGTTCAGTGAGGGTTTGTTGATTTGCACATGCAAAGCTTCCCTGACGCCTCTCTCAGAGGTGGAGGCCTCAGACACAACTTATCTCCAACCTATTTTGCTGACCTTTCATCCATCCACCGGAAAATCAGGCCCAATTCACACGTTCACCAGGTTGACCACATTTAACGACCCGCTTAATGGGGGTAGGAGGAGCTGCCAGGGCGGGGCTGTCACATCTACCCACCTCCTCCCCTGCCTTTGTTCCACGTAACGAGCCTATTCAAGGCGGGTTTGAGGTGAAACCAACCTGGAGGATAAATTTGTGGGCACAAGACAACTTCCCTCAGATTGACAAAGTTCTGTGGATGCAGAATGAAACGTCTCCACCTTAAAGGAAGAAAGTCCAGTTGCCGCGACTCAACTTTCACATAAATTCACCTGGATGACTGAGAAGCTTCACAGACTCAAGAAAGGTCTGGACTGGAGTTCCGCTGTGAAGTGAGGAACGTAATGTCCCTGGTGCTGGAGTTTAACTCACAGCGGAGGAGAACTAGACGGGGACTTACAGCGCCACCTACACTGTTCTCTGCATCTCCGTGTGGACGACAGAGGGTGGTAGTAGCCTAGTGGGTAAGACACTTGCCTGTGAACCAGAAGACCCAGGTTCAAATCCCACTTACTACCATTGTGTCCCTGAGCAAGACACTTAACATTAAGTTGCTCCAGGGGGGGACTGTCCCTGTAACTACTGATTGTAAGTTGCTCTGGATAAGGGCGTCTGATAAATGCTGTAAATGTAAATGTAACTTGGCTGCAACTGACGTTTTGGGTTGTGGGTGCAGAAGAAACATGAAACGGGGTGGTAGTAGCCTAGTGGGTAACACACTCGCCCATGAACCAGAAGACCCGGGTTCAAATCCCACTTACTACCATCATGTCCCTGAGCAAGACACTTAACCCCCGAGTGTCTCCAGGGGGGGGACTGTCCCTGTAAGTACTGACTGTAAGTCGCTCTGGATAAGGGCGTCTGGTAAATGCTGTAAATGTAAATGTTTACCCGTCATCCAGCTTGACAGGCATGACAAGTTAGCGTTAACGCGTTAATAACAGTAGTAAAGCAGGGGCGCTATAGTTACTCTGCATTAAAAGACTAAAGACATGTTTTTATTCACTAGCCTTTTTTGGACCATTCATTTTTCAATCTGTTGTCATGTATAGATTTTCTTACCTAGAAATTTTGTCTCGTTTCCAGTCCAAATATCTAAAAAAATCTTAAATCAAGATTACTAGACAAGAAAAATGGCATGAGAAAATAAAGTGATGCTTAAAACTTCTGTTTGACATTATATCTCATTAATATTAGTTTTCTTACCCCATTGGCAGATAATTTTGCTTGTTTTAAACAAACAATCACTTAATTTTGAGATGTTTTATCAGAAAACAAGACAATTTCTTATACTATTTCACGTGTCTAGTAAATGTATCTTGATTTAAGATTTTTTAAGAGATTTGGACTGAAAACAGTTAGAAAAGCATTTTTTGCAGTGTGTGTGTGTGTGTGTGTCAGTGTGAGAGTTTGTGAGTGTGTGCGTCTGCGAGTGTGCATCTGCAGTGTAGTGTAGAGAACAAGTTCTGACATTCTAACAAATCCTGTTAAATTTTCTGATTTGTATTGTTCCTTTTTTTTTAATAAATTATTTATCGTTCTGGCAGCTCAGGTGGCACAAAAAAAGTCTACATTTACAGCATTTATCAGACGCCCTTATCCAAGTCTATATTTGGCAGATGTAAAGCATACATGTGTATGTTTTTTGTGTTAGTCCATTTTTATTTTATTTTATTATTATTATAACAGCTCAAGGAGCAACATGTTTGTGCACTTTCTAAAGATTTTGGTTCTGTTTTTGAATAAAGGGTTGGAAATGAATGCTTTTCATGGTTTTTGTTTTTTATCCGATTCTACGATTAATCAAAAAACAATCGACAGATTAATCGATTATTAAAATAATTGTTAGTTGCAGCCCTATATATTTCTAAATGACCCTAATATTATATACAGTATATGGCTTCTCTTATCACTCTTACACAGATGACACCCAGCTCTATTAGCCTTTCCCACCAGAAGATGCCACTATAGCAACAAAAATTTCGGCCTGTCTCTCAGACATATCGGCATGGTTGTCTGAGCGACACCTCCAATTGAACCTATCCAGATTCTGATCTTTCCAGGTAACAACTCCCCTCAGCAAAACCTCTCAATTCAAATTTGCTTGCTACTGTTAACACCCACGGCATCTGCAAACGTGAACCATAAATTTGCTGCGATCTCCAGATCTTGCAGGTTCACTCTCTACACATTCGCAACATTAGACCTTTTCTTTCACAACAGGCTACACCTGGCTGGTGGGACAACTTGTCCTGCTCCATTCGATTAGCCGAGACCACCACCACCTTTAAGAAGCAGCTGAACACCCACTTATGCAAAAAGTATTTCAGACAAATCTAACACTTACACACGCACACACACTGCACAAAAAAATACTATATATATATATATATATATATATTAATAATAATAATAATAAAAAAAAGTGATCAGTTCTGGTTCACTAGGACCCCCAACTATGAATACAATCTTTTTATTCACTCTGTTCTAGTTTCTATACAGAAGTCAGACAAGAAGAAGGTTACAAGTTCATCTAAATCTTCTCTAAAGAGGAAGGTCTTGAGCTGCCGTGTGAAGGTGCTCAGTGACTGAGCTGGAAGTTCATTCCACCACCGAGGGGCCAAGATGGAGAAGAGTCTAGATGGGTGTCTTCCTTTTACCTTCAGAGATGGAGGGACCAGGCGAGCAGTACTGGAGGCTCGGAGTATACGAGGTGCAGTGTGAGGTGTAATAAGGGCTGTGAGGTAGGATGGTGCTACTCCATGTTTGGCTTTGTAGGCCAGCATCAGTATTTTGAACCTGATGCGTGCAGCTACTGGGAGCCAGTGGAGGAACGTAGCAGAGGGGCGGTGTGGAGAACTTGGGAAGGTTGAAGATCAGTCGTGCTGCTGCATTTTTTTTATGAGGTTGGATGGTACACACACTCTTACATCCTATATATATATATACACACACACACACACACACACACACACACACACACACACACAATATCCAGTTTGTGCAGCACATGCTCACATACCTTTGCTGTCCTGCTTGATTCCTAGCCACACAAAGTGTGCGAGATCCCGGAGCGGCAGGAGTTGCTGCTGCACAAACTCATTCTCTTCCGCACTCCTGATGCTCAGCAGCTTTGCGCTTGGGTCTAAAGGGGAGGATGAAAAATATATCACATCCAGAGCTGAATGACGCTGACAGAATACAAGTTATTCCTATAAAAGCACTGGAGCTTTTACAACAATTGTCCACCGCTTCTCCTCACCCAGCTCCTGGCACGACTGCTCTGGCTCCCCTTTATTGTAGGCGTCCCACCTGCCTCCCATCAGCAGGAAGGAGTAGCAGTTTTTCTTGAATGGGATCCAGTTGGGCCCGTTGTTTTTGTGCGGGCATTGAACGTTCACCTCCTGCGGCGCAATAGTGTCATCTAGAACAGTCACATTTCAACTCAGGATTAAAGTCCTTAACAGTGAAGCCACCAAACTGTCCAGGTTACATTAAAGACAGAAGAGCCTCACTGTGTGGGACGTGGCAGATGGCTCCTTTCAAAGCCACATTACATTCCGTGGCCTTCCAGTAGCCATCGATGTCCAGGTAAACACAGCGGCCGCTTGTCTCCTGGGACGACCAGCGGCTAAAGATGGTGTGGCTGTGGTCTGTCCAGCGGAAGTGGGTGCCGTCCTTCTCAAAAACAAGAAATGGTCGGTCTAAATCTGACTAGTTCAGATTATAAATAAAAAAATCCTGGCCATCACAACTGATAAATTAAATCAGTTTAACTTTAACTTTCCACATCTGTGCAAAGAATTAATCATGATTAATTAATGCTGATTTGCATATTGCAGCAAACACCTAAATAACACTGAGATCAACACCCACCCACATGTGATCTTTCTAGTTATTAGCCTGGTAACATGAGGCAGACTATAGACTGTAGATATGGTCCTCAAAGATGGAGACTCTTACGTCCTCACTGAAGAACCCGATCCACATGGGGCTTCCGAAGCGGCTGACATTAACAGACAGCACCGCCTGTTGGAAAGCATCTGCCACGCTGGCCAGGTCCATGTCCTGTTTCTTACACAGCTCCCACGCGGCAAACCACGTCAGGTTCTCCTGCTGCACCAGCTTGAAGGTGTGGTTGTTCAGATGGAACAGCCGGTCAGAGAAAACGGGGACATCAGGGTGATCTGGGAAGCAGGAGCATGATGGAAAATGTGAACACAAACACGACGACACATGGATTAAACATGTTGACCAGACACCCACCTGCATAGTGCTGACAGATGGACACACTCTGCTGCTCAGAGCACATGGAATAGTCCCAGGTGCCCAGGATGGAGGAGCTGGGGTCGTTGAACATGTAGGTACATAGTTCCAGACCTTCTGGTTCCAAGAACTAAAACATGAAAACAAGCTGCAAACGTTTAACTTCAAACTAGAGATGCACCGTTCACGAGGAAATTACCATTGAAACAGGTCTATTATCATGCACACCAAGCATTTCAACGCACACAGTGTGGTTGGCGCATCACCTGCAATTTGTAGAAATAAAACTGTTGCTCGACCACTGAATTACTGAAAAAATTGAAATAATATCAAAGGCAAATATTTTTTACCGAAGGGCTGATAGTGAAAAAATTTCCTGAGCCCAAATTCTCTTCATACTCTTATTTTAGACCGAATTATTTATGACTATTTAAGTCAGTCAATGATAATTGTATTTTAGTCTCTTTTTTTAGTAATGCAATTCTATTTCACACACTCGATAGAGTACCTGGTAGAACAGACATTTCTACGACTAGTGTGGGTGGGCATGTAGGATGCCCATGACGTGAGTGCAGCACAATTTCCAGGTCTCAAAAAACATTGAAACTGCGTATTGGTGCATCCCCACATAAAACCTGCTCCCAGCAGTGAGTGGCTGATTGAAAGGACAGGATGAAATGAATGATTGCACAATGAAACATGCACCAAAAAAATGGAACCCGTTTTGTTACCAAGGCAACTTTTGCCGAACTCAAGTTGAGTAAGCAAGACAAAATCAATAGTGATAAAATCTCTAACTGGACTCACACTGATCCGCATCACGCGGTACTGGCCATGAATGAGCGGGTGGAAGTTGACAAAGTCGACGGGGGTCCCGTCCACCCACAGCATCTCATCAAAACGCAGCCTTAAACCAATCCACATTTTCTCAGGAAGGCTGGCCAGCAGGGTGACAATGAAGTCTGATGGTGACAGACAGGAAATGGGCACATGGCTGATAGGACAGGGACATGGAGGGGTGACAGACGGGTGACGGAGGGGTGACGGAGGGTACCTTGTTCCACCTGGTCTGTGATGGTGAGCAGTGTTCCTCGGTGTGAAGAGCAGACTTCACTGGCCTTCCTGAAGTTTGTGTACTGAGGCTTAGTCACAGTGTAACACTGCAAACACACACACACACACACACACACACACACACACACACACACACACACACACACACACACACGTTACTCTGCATTGATGAAAATATATAATTCTAACCACATTACACACCTTCTACACACCCAGAGTATCACGTCTATAAATGAAGTCAGAAGTTTTACATTCTGTATTATGAAAGGATTGTAGTTAATAGTCTAATAATCTGAGATACTAAATAATCAGAATTAACAAACAAAATGTTGGCCAATGAATATAGAATACACAATGTTTACCTGTGAATAAGTGCTAAACCACAAACAATATTAAGATATTTTTCTTTAGGTTCCATATTTAATAAAATTCATCTGGTCCACTGTAGATGAAAAGTGAAAGTGAAGTGACTGTCATTGTGAAACACTGCAGCACAGCACAAGGTGACACGATGAAAATTGTCCTCTGTATTTAACCATCACCCTTGCTGAGCAGTGGGCAGCCATGACGGGCGCTTCAAACCAGCAACCTTCTGATAACGAGTCTGTTTCATTGACCACTAGGCCACCGCTGCCTGTGATGGTGACTATGATGATTAAAATAACTGTGATAATAAATAAACCAGCTGAAACACCTGAACAGGGGCTTTTATAGACCAGGTGCCACCAACCCCGGTTCTGGAGGCCACCACCCTGCAGCTTCGATCTTCCATGTTGCCCAGAACCAGGGTTGATGAGCCCTGCTGACCATATGAGAATGAGCACCTTGTCTCGGAAGGCGATGGAGCCGCCATCACAGGGGAGCCCAGTGGGGTGTGGCCCTATCGGCTCCCGCTCCACCGATGTCACGTTCAGAGCCTCACAAACAAACGGCAGCTTGCTGGAGCAGCTGGTCGAGGTGTCTGTGGAGGAAACGTCAATGTAGAATCTACTGCAGATCTGTATTAAACCCACGTTCTGCTCCTGGTACCTGGAGTAATGTAATGTGTGGTCAGGAAACGACACTGTCCCTCTTCATAGAACCGCATCTGAGTGAACCTGAAGTACAGCGAGGGGAAGGGAACAGTGTCCCTCAGATCCACCCACCACATGGCATCAGTGGCTCCTGAAAGCTAGAAAGACAGAGCCTTAGTCCACATGTACTGTGTTCTGCATCATGGAAGAACCCAGAAGGACCTCTTGGCTAAAAAAATAGCAAATGCACATGAAAAATTAAAGGCCCTCACCAAATTTATTCCTAAATTCTTGTTAATAACCTTTCTTTATTTCTTATGGGAATAGTGGTTGCTAGTTCCAATGATGGCAAGAACTGCATGAAGAATATCAGACTATGTATGTCTTCAAAAACAGACCAGAACAAAGAGGTAGAGACAGGAGATGACCTGTGGACCACTTTTGTTCCTTGTTTCTTTAACCCGTGGTGTGTGCAGAGCGGTGTAACTAGAGGTGAAGTCCACCTACACTGAGGAGGGTGCTCTGCAGGTGGTGGATGGCGCTGAAGCTCTGTGGATGGGCCAGTCGGCTGCTGTTGCTGGTGCAGTACATGCTGGCTTCTTCATAGGACAGCAGCAGGTTCTGCACAAACCAGAACTCCTGGCCGTCCAGGAACGTGGACGTCCCATGTCGTCCCTCTGACACACATCACATGCATATAGTTATAGAAAAACAAGAATCCTGAACTATTCTATAAAATAAAAGAAAGGTAGAATAAAAGGAGAATAAGGCTGTTTATGTTTGAGGAGAAATGAAAGAATCAGAACATTTTACCTGGATTATACCACTCCGGGGTCTTGGGAGTGGAGCCTTATAAAAAAACAAAGTTTGATTTTAGAGTTGAGCTTATTGTCAACCTTTATTACAAGCTCCTTTCTTTGTTTACCTCTGGGGATCTGACACACCCACTCCAGCTGAGCATCACAGTGGAAGGGCGTGGCCATGTAAGGCTTTGCTGACACCAGGAAGAAGATGTAAAATAACCTCCTCATGCTCTACACGGTACAGAGAGAACAAGAAAACAAAGATCAATGAGATGTGGCAGAAAGGGCGGAAGACCTCTCCCACTGACAAAATAACACACACACCAGACTGAATTCTTTTTGTGGAGATCAGGTTCCTCACCTTAATGGCGGCGCAGTCTCGGTTGTACTCGTCATCCTGGTGGACGGAACTGGAGAAAATGGAGGTGGAGACCTGAGACAGAGACAGAACCTCACTTCTCATTCTAATGTGCAAAATGGTACTTCGATGGTGCATCAAAACCACACGTCTCATTTTCCAGACACTCAGCTGTCTTTACTTCTGCTTTTTGGTAAAATTACGGGTAAAACATTGATGTTGCTCAGTTTGAAACTAATAAGGAATAAGTATTACAGACAAAATGCATTTAAATATGTGTGACACTTTCACATCTCAAAAATAGGGAATTAATTACAGTTAATGAAAATGGAGATATGGAGATTTTAATGGAGATATGAAAGGGAGTTATATAGAGAAATGAATTTTAATGTTGATTGATGTGTAATAAATACCAACTTCTCACCTCTGATGATTGTAACTGGTATTAGGTAGAACTACATGAAGAATGTAAGAAGAGTCTGGAATATCTACTCACTGGCCGCCCATCACTCCACTCCCAGGTGTTGTCATTGTTCGGGTTCCTGCGGTTCAGGCCGACCCAGAAGTAGCGTTCATCGCTGGGGAAACATCCAGAACCCAGTTAATAATTGTTGGAAAAGGCAAGGTACCGAGTGTAAATTTGACAGGGACAGTGGGTGTGAGAAGGAGCGAGAACCTGACTGAGGCCCTCATAACGGAATCCAGGGCATTCATCTCCTCTGGATGACTGACACTGGCCAGGTGAGCCCCAAGGGCCTGGCAGAAGTCCTCAGCTTCCAGCCACGAGCGCTTCCTGTTCAAACGTTCCTCGTGGAACACCTTCAATTAAAACATTTTTTCTAGCAAGCGTGTTTCATAAATACCCCACCACAAACCAAGCATCTTTCTCTCTCGGACACCTTTTTATATTTCACCACACACCTTGTAGCAGTATTTTATTCCTTTGATGGACGTCCATCCCTGAGGACATTCTGCGGTGATGTCCGACTCGGGTTCTGGAGGCTCCAGGGGACTCAGCAGAGTTTTGCAAATGGATCCAGCTGTAAAGCGACTGCAGTTCTTCACCATCCACTTGCCCAAAAACCTACTGGTGGACAGCACTGCACAGCCGCCATCCTGAACTACAGAAGATGCACACACATACACACACGCACACACACACACATACAAGACCAAACAACAGAACCACTGGTTTCACATTTGCATAAAAAACTGACAGCTTGATGGTTACCTGCATGTTGTAGAGGAGGAACTAACTACCCATCCAGACATTTTTATTGGTGTTAATTATTTCTGACATCCAGATGATGAACTGTTTCCGTGAACAAAGCTAAAAAGGGGAGGGGCCTGTAGGCATGACTGACAAGCCCCAGAATTAATCTCTTCTAGACATCTACACCACTACCTGTGTTTTCATTCAAGCATTCTGATTGGTAAACAAGTAAAAGTGTCCAACCTAGAGATGGGAAAATACAGAAACGTCCGGTTTCCGGTCGGGAAACACGATAACACACAGTTCCTATCATGATGTTTATATAAAGAAAGTTTAAAAGGGGAGGAGTCTCTATGCATGATTGACAGTTCTCAAAACACCCTACTTCCTCATTCTGGACGTTTTAAGTCCCTCCTGTCAACACATAACATGCCCAGGAATTATGCAGCATCTCCTGCCTTTCTACTTCGTCTCCCTCCATTCTCAGGTCCGTTATCTACCCGAGGTCAGTACAGTGGTCCAAAAGACCAGAACGTATGTTGAAGGTACGCTGCTCAGAAATAATAAGATTATGAAGATCTGCACTTTCATTTTATCTTCATACAAAACAACTGATGCAATTCAGGATGCTTCATGCCTTTTTGTAATAATGCAAAAGTATTTGCATAAAATGAATTATTATGCAAAATAATAATGCTGTATAAAGAGTCACAGCAATATATTATTTTGTTGCGGTTTGTTCTGGTATGATTTATGATGTGGCCATGACTGCTCCATTCAGAGGCGGTTTTAGAACCAGACACATTTTACTCCCAGTGTCTAAGGGATGTGTCTTTGGAGCTGATTTTTTATGAAATAAACAGATCACTAAAGATGCTTCAGCTGAACCAGTCGCCGCTTCTCATTTGTAAGCCCAGGGAAGAGCAGAGTTCACATTAGATACGAGAAGGCAGGTCACGTGGAACCTTCAGTAAAGTGAATGGGTGTTGGTACCTGGCTCCTGCCACGCCCAGTTGGTGTACGTGACTCGCTCCGCTGTGCTGTTCTGGACGACCCAGACATACTCGCCGTTGTTCTTGATGTCCTGCAGGCCGGTCCAGAAGAAGTGGGTCTCCTTGCTGGTGTGCTCCTTCAGGAGGCTGTTGATGAAGGCCTGCTCGAACCTGCAGCACACAGAAGAACTTATGAAGATCTTATGGCAACATACCATACAAAACTTTAATTAATTGAATATAATTTTAATTGACAGCCCTAATTATAATGTAACACACACTTTGCAAAGAATTGATCATGATTAATTGTTAAAAGTTCTGCTTAAATTATTAATGCTTATAATTTTAACAACTGTTACAAAGGCTAGAGCTGTAATCTGGGCCTGAAAAGTTCAACCCAACCCGACTAGTCCAGCTCTTTAAAGTTCCGGCTTTCTTTGCATATTACGAACGAGAGAGCGCTAGACGAAGAGGGAAAGGAAAAATTAACAGGAAATGATCAGGTTTAAACCAAACGGCAGCTGCTTGCCTCAGTTTCACCTCCTCAGCATCTTCGCATCTTTCTGGCGATAATTAAATCGCATCAAGTGATGACGGTGAGCATTCCATTTGAAAAAAAGATTTACGGAGGCGCCTCCTGTTCCGTTTGAACGTTTTGATGCCCCGCTCCGCCCAACTGAATTGTGGGGCCATTGCTATGCAGCAGAAAGCTACAAAACGTTTTCATTATGGGTGGAGTTTATTACCTGGCAGACACAGCCACCCTTAAGCACTGACTTGGCCAATAGTACGTTTTCATTCATTTTAACATGTTAAATATTTAAAATTAATCCCAAATGAAGAGCTTTCATACTATTCTCTAAACATATACATGTTCATAGCACATGGACGCCCGCAACCGAGAACCAAGATGCACCGCAACCGCCATAATGCAGAGCATTGTTGTGCAAATTTCAAAAGGAAATGTGCTGCATTTCTGACAGTCATGTGTGTCATGCAGCACACAGGAAGCCGGCTTAACGCATGTCGCTACAGATAATGTCAGCAGCACGATGACAGGAGATTAATGCAGACCTGCTGGTGATGGTGAGTCCACAGCTGTTCTTAAAGGGGACAGGTGTGGGATCCACCCTGTAACAGGCGTTCCCATGCCTCCTCCAGTCCTGCACAGAGACATATTTAAACAGGGAAACAAACTAAAACAAAGCAACATGTAAATATGAAGGTGGCGTCCCTCACCCCTGCAGGACAGCCCTCTTCCAGGCTGCTCTCATTCACCTGCCCCGCCTTCAGGCAGAGGAAGGGCAGCTTGAGCTCACAGTTGCCCCCGATCCACATGTGGTCCTGCACAGATACAGGCCTGCAGTCAATGCACTGACTCTGTGTGTGTGTGTGTGTGTGTGTGTGTGAGTGAATACACACAAATTAAACGTTAATTCCCACATTAGTTCTGCTGTAATATTAAATATTTCAAATGAATTGTACAAAATCAACACGTTGGTTTTTATAGCCCTACTAAACACAAAATGCGAAAATGGAAACAAGGATGCACTAGTCCTCTTTACAGTAGTTACAGGGACAGTCCCCCCCCTGGAGACACTCAGGGGTAAGTGTCCTTCTCTGGGACACGATGGCAGTAAGTGGGATTTGAACCTGGGACTTTGTAAATACACTCAGTTTGTAGAGACTCAGATTTTTTCTACAGTTAATACACACCTTTCCAGTGAAGTGGACACACACAAGCGTCCTGACGGACGGATGGTGACGTTCCCAGTATGTGAAAGTTACATTGGTGCCATCCAGCCATTTAAACACTAGGGGGTCCCCTTCCCCTTTCAGTCCTGACCACACGTCCCGGCCGTCTGCTGAGAGGACAGTAAAAAAACCCACGTACAGTTGATCGGAGTAACAAATATAGATTTACACACGGTCATTCGTTTAAGGGAGTGTCTGCGCACTGGGCCTTCTATCACCTGGCAGGACCGTGCTGACCATCTCGATGTCCTCCAGGCTGTGGACACTGACCAGTGTGGAGTTCTGCGTCTCACACAGACGCTGAGCTTCCTCCTGCGGCTGAAGCTCTTCAAACAGCTTTAAACAGCGGCCGTTCCACGCAAACCAGCCATCTTCACACAGCGTGGAGTAATGCACCATCCTGCCTGCAGGGGGACGAGCGGCAGGGCGGAGACCGGTCAGAACTCTTCTAGACGTAACGGGTGTATGTGAAGCCAGCTGAAGCTCACCAGCGGACTCCGGCGGCGTGCTGGCCGCTGCTTTTCTGCAGACGTACGGCAGCTTTCTCTCGCATGCCAGGTTCTCGTAGGTCTTGTTGGAATTCAGCAGCCCGCAGTCCGGCTGGCTGAGCGAGGTACGGGACGGCATGTCTGCACAACAACCAACAAACGGACAGATAAATGGGACCATTCAGCGCACACACACTCTGAGGAAACACTAGTGTCTGTATCCAAGCTTCTAGCCAGACAAGAACACAAACGCTGAAGCAAGGAATTCTGGGTAGCAGTCTTCTTTACATTTACGACATTTACCAGACGCCCTTACAGTCAGTAGTTACAGGGACAGTCCCCCCCTGGAGACACTCAGGGTTAAGTGTCCTGCTCAGGGACACGATAGTAGTAAGTGGGGTTTGAACCCGGGTCTTCTGGTTCACAGGCGAGTGTGTTACACACCAGGCTAGGGGGCCGCACTCACCTCTGGCCCAATGTACAAAAGACAGGGGCGAGGCGTCGGCCCACTGCCAGCCCTGCTGCCAGTCCAGCTGGTTGAGTCCGGTCCACACCCGGTCCGGCAGGTCGTGCACTGGGGCGAGAAGGAAACGCAGGTGACCCTACACGCCGATCACGGCCGCCGGCAACTCACGCTGTCTGTCTGTCTTACAGGCACTGAGGTCGGTGGTGCTGGAAACGCTCAGCAGGTCCCCCCCTTGACTCCGGCAGGAGTCCCTCGCTTCGTGCCAGGTGACCGCGGCACTGGGGACCGCCAGGTAACACCGTCCACCGACCGGGCCAAGCCACGGAGCGGCACATCCGTCCACTGGCAGGAGAGAAGGACGGAGACGCAACACGTTCCATGTAGATTAGAAACAAGAACATCTACACCGATACCACAGACACGCATGTTCACGCATGTCCCATCAATACAGTCATCCTAATTATTAAAAACCTCCATACTGATGATGCTTTATTATTTACTCTTTAGCAGAACGTGAAATGGAGGGAACAAGCGCAGGAGAATAAAACAGAAGAACATACGATTTATCCGAATAGATCAGCACACTGTTAGCGATGCCCGATCCACACATCAGAAACGTGGACAGAAATTTACCGTCGCTATTTAGCGTCAGAAAGAAGAAAGTCGCTGCTAGTTGCTGGTTACCTGCAGGTTGTAGAGCAGGAATGAAGGTTTAAAAGGGGAGGAGCCTGTAGGCATGACTGACAGGCCCCAGATACAAAATTACATTTACATTATTGTACATTTACAGCGTTTAGCAGACGCCCTTATCCAGAGCGACTTACAACCAGTAGTTACAGGGACAGTCCCCCCATGGAGACACTCAGGGTTAAGTGTCTTGCTCGGGGACACGATGGTAGTAAGTGGGGTTGGAACCTGGGTCTTCTGGTTCATAGGCGAGTGTGTTACCCGCTAGGTTACTACCAAAATTAATCTCTGATACCCGCGTTTTCCTTCAGGCATTCCGGATGGTGAGCTAGTAAACATCCAACCTAGAGAATATGTAAAAATACGCTGACGTGCGGTTACTCGCCTTTTTGAAGGCAGAAGCCAAAGTTCTTATCTTGGTCAAAGTCCAGTGTGGTGGAGCACCAGGGCAGCAGCTCCGAGGCGCCGGCGTCCTGAGGAAGCCCCGGCAGGCAGCGGTGATACCACACCCCCTGGTAGCGGAAGGGGAACATGCACGGCTTCCCGAACGAGTTGCCCTCGGTGGTGTGGGTCACTGTTAAGGAAGAGACACCTGCCCCTCAGTCACACAGGAGGACGCGTGGGGACATTCAGAATTTCTTTTTACCACCAAAAAAAAAAAAAACTCTCTATAACATTATTTCTATAAAAGACGCGGCGTGGTACAGCTTTATACACGGGTGCTGCTTTTATCAGCCGAGATATGACAATACTCATTTCTACAGTGGTTCAGACATCATGTATAAAAACCATATTTATGGATGCATCACTGTACTCTAATTCCTACTCATCATATTTATTCTGTTAATGCAAAACACACACAAGTCCATTTACACGTTCAACCGGTTAACCGGCCGCAGTCTCCGGCTTAAAAGAGAAAGTGAAGCTGTAAACACACGCAGACCGGTTAACCAGGTACTTTCTGCGGCGTGACTCATAAACGGTACCCACCGCCGAGGGGCGGAGCTTGCGACTGCAGGGGAGAAGGCGGACTGGGGCGGTGACATACCCCTGTACGGCCGCTGGCAGATGTCCTCGTCCGTCCCCCCGATCACCCACACGTCAGAGGCGCCGCGTTTGGCGACGACCACGCCGTTCTCGGCACGGCTCAGGCTCATCTCATAGACGGTGAAGACGCCGCCGTTCAGACAGTCCCAGGTCATCATCGTCCCCAACTGGTCGCAGTCCAACAGCTGCAGCCTTTTGGACAGGACCTCCAGTCCCAGGCACTTGGACGAGGCGACGTGGAAGAGGCGGTGGCCGCCCCCCCACTTCCAGCGGACGGAGGCGGAGTCGGAGCAGTTCACCAGGCGGAGGGAATCGGCGTCGGCGGAGAGGCATGTGCCAGTGCTGTGCTGGACAGTGAAGGCCTCTTCATCTAAACAAGTTTAAGAGGAACTCAACAAAAACGTTCATCCAACATTCAACAGACCTGAACACTTTATTCATCCTATAAGGAATTATGAGATGCTTTTTCTGTTTGTGTTTGCAGATCTTAATTTTCGCTGCTCCTCTCCTCAACATCTCCTCATATGAGCAGCGATTATGATAAGATTCCTAAACCACGGCACTGGTCAGCCGCAGGTCACGTGACGCGGCGAACGTAAACAAAGCCCTCTCAGCCAATCAAAACGCCGGATTCGCGGCACAAGTCTGACATCAATTAGCTGCATTCATAATAGCCGTTTATCGGGTTTCTTTCTGTTTTAACATGGGGCGTGACGTCAGCTCAGGGTGACGTCATCGGGGCAGATGCCAAACAAAAACAAAACAAGTTTCTAAACGCTTTCGGAATGAAGATCATAAAGCCATAAAAGCCTCCATGTTCCGTGATTAAAAGGTGTAAGTTCCTGGTAGAACCCCCTGTAGTTTGGTGTTCTGTTCGCCATTTCATCGCTTCCAGGCTGCGTACCGCCGAACCGAACCGAAACCGCCGAACCGGGTTCTACACGTGTGTGCGGAGGCAGGAGCCGCACTTCCTGTTCGCTTCTCTACCCACCCGAGTCCACAGCTGGAGCCGGACGGATCCTCCCGACGCCCAGGAGCGCGGCGAGCAGCACGGCCACGGTTCCCAGGCGCTCCCGCCGCGCCATGACTGCGCTGCCTCCGCCGCCCGACGCGCCTTTAAAGGGCTTTCTTCACCGCGCCTCCGCCTCGCGTTCTGTCACTCGACCGTCCGATATGGCAAGACGGAGGTTCTTCATTCCGCCTCAGACGAGCCCCGGCCGTGGTGCATCCTGGGACGGCGGGACGGCTCCTCCCCTGGCCGCTGGAATAAACAGCAGAGCCTGAAGAAGGGACGAGATTGTTGATGTTGCTGGAAGCAAGACCAGCTTGACCAGAGCCATATATATATATATACATATATACACACACACACACACACACACACACACACACACACACACGTGTGTGTGTGATGTGGCGCTGAACGGGGCGTCTACGGGAACGAACGCGTCAACAAAGCCGCAATCTTGGGAGGGGCTGGCGCTCATTTTAAATACATGAATGTCTATCAGGGCCATGGCGGAAAACAGAATTGATTTGTGGGGGTTAATTTGGGTTTGGGTATAATTGTGTGGGTTGATTTGGGTTTGATTATTTTGTGGGCCATGTGGGGCAGCGTGGCTGATTTTGATTATTTTTGTTAACCGTTGTCTTTGAAGTTTAGGTTCATTTTTATCTCTCTTGGGCGGGAAAGCGCCTGTTTTGGACTTCTTTTTCTTATTGCTGTGGTGTTGATTTGACCAATTTCTCTGGGTGAAACATGTCTTTTTAAAAGGGTGGTTTTGGGATTATGTTTGGGGTGTGCTTTGTACTTAGCTGCAAATGCCTTTGTGACTGTGGGATAATCCAGTAACACCATGTTGAAACATTAAAAATAAATCACTTTATTTTTATAAAAAATCTTACTCAGTAAAATGTCCTTACCAGTTTTATGGGCATTTGTACTGCAGATCGGCCAAATACTCGCAGCATGTGAGGAAATCCAGCTTTTTATTTCATTTTTTAAAACCTTTTTACTTTTTCACAAAAACCTTCTTGTTCACTTTTGGTGGTACCCGCTTGTCCCAAATCACATTTGCTTCTCTTCTACATCAGTTCCACCCTACATGCACATTATTCTTTACACGATTCTCAATTTTAAGATTGTCTTGTCCTGGCACAGAGCAGTGAAGTGTTATGGACACTTATGAAGTGTCTACATGGAGTTCTTGACACGTCCATGATGTTAATCCATGCATTCGTTTTTTACTGAGTCAGGCTGAGTGAGAGCAGAGAGCGGTGGGGTCACCACACTGAAAAGGGCTCAAAGGCAGAGAGATAAGACACATAGTCTTATGTTCGTGTATTTTTAAATAGTTATGGCGAGGGTCCGTTCAACACTGCTTGCAGTTTTTATTAGAATTTAAAGCTAGACACAGAAACATCCTGGGGAAATTTTATTGTGGGGACACTAATACCAATATAAAAGCACAAAAATTAAGGCTCTATGTTTACTACCTTGCTGTAGCTGCTGCAATATACTCCCTAACATTACACTGACTGATGTTTCCTGATTTTCTTCATTGCACAGGATGTATGATACTATCAAGTCTCATAGGTCTCCCTCAGGGTCCTGCCTCAGAATAGCCTGAAGAAAAAATATGTGTCTCCCTGGGCAATGGTGACCTAGCATGTAAGGAAGCGGACTCATAATCAGAAGGTTGCAGGTTTGAATCCCAAACTGCCAAGGAGCCACTGAGGTTCTAGACTAAATGATAACTCCAATGAAGATTTCCATTCAAACACTTTATGTGTAAGACTTGAGAGAGAAACTGACCATTCTTGTAATTTGAGGTTCCTTTGGCTTGCCATAGTCCACAGAGAGTGTTACACGCCCCAAGGGTCCAGCCAGACAAAGTGCTCAGGCAGGGCGCACTCACGGATTATTCACCCATTTATGCTGAATCACACCTAGTTTTGTAATAATAACCATGAAAAAAAGCATTCAGTATACAGAAGACATGCGATGGCATGTGACATAAAACACCACCGCTTTTTAAACAACATCTTTTAAACAACATCTTGTTCTGTATTAATAGTAACAAGACCCATTGTTACTATAGTAAGGCACTTGGTTTTATTTCAAAATGGTTTCCTTCTGACATCACTGGTGCCGACATTTTGCAGTTACATATTGGAGCGCAAGATATTCTCCCAAGTCTCCATTTAAAAAAATAAAGAACATAGTATATGGAATCCTTCAATATGCATATTCATTTAAAACATTTGAACAGGAGAATTGTACAATACATATTACAACACTGTACATAAGCAAACACAACAAGACAACATAAACCAGAATCCCACCATGAAGGCAAATGAGAACAGAATCCAATTCACTTGAACTGAGTTAAGCTCCAGAATTATAGTGCCCATTTCCCCAAAGCTGATGACTGTGTCTGAATTAAAACCAACTCACCTGGACAGGAAACAGGTAACACTGCTGGACCGGTACGACATATGTGCGCAATTCAATGCAAAGAATACAATTCAAACATGAGGTCCGTCAAGTGACTTACTGCTTGCATTGCTGTTGACTTATGATCAATGACACGGAAACACATGAAAAAAACATTAAAATTAATCATTAAAGACATATCCCATTCTGTCTATCTATCTATCTGTCTCTCATTCACCGTGATTCTAAAAAAGCCACACAGATATGGATGGTATGGCTAAAATATGACAACACACTGTACATGGCAAGGTGACAGGCGGTGAAAAAAGTGCTCGAAAACACATTCAGCATTTCCATGTTCAAAAAATACCATGCACACGTGCACGCACACATACACACACACACACACACACAGTAGTCCACAGTGCATGCTGAATTCTCTTATTACGTTATTGCTTTGGTGAAGAGTCCATGTACTCGAGAAGTCATCCCAGTTTTTGAGGTTTGCGCATTGCATATGCACACCTATGTAAGTATGGATCTGTGTGAGGACACTCTGCATGGTCTTCCGTTAAAAAGGTTTTTATCAAAACAAATGTCCCTGATTTGGGAAAACGATCACACATGCCCTCATTCTCCTGTAGTGGGCTCCAGGTCGGCTATGAGGACACTCCCATCGGAGTCAGACGCCTGGGAGCTGGTCTGTCGATAGTAGGCGTGTCCAAGTGAGGGAAGTCTCCGGAAACGTATCACACCGCGCCTCTTGTAGACAAACCACAGCAGCCCAGCCACCACCGCAAACAACAAGATGGCCACCAGGACTGCAGCAGGGACGAGGCCATGATGGAGACCTGCATGAATAAAGCAAAGATGAACAATTTAAACTTGTCTTGGTGGAAGGTCTGGACATCATATTTCATGCACATACATTTACATTTTAAATAAATTAATTTACATTAACTGAATTTTTTATTCCAAAAACCTTCACTCAATATCCCTCTGTTCTCATCTCACAGAATATGTGAAAATATACATGCACAGGATATGCAAGTGAGCTTTGCAGCCTATTTATCATTAGATGTATGTGCTGCAATGATAGTTGAGCTACATAAAATGGAACAAACTACACTGAGTGTGCTGTTCTCGTACAAATCCGACCCTGGTGACAACAGAACAATCAGCTATTGTTTCAGCAAATGATTTCAGTGGAGGCCAGAAGTCCCTCGGATCCAGGGGAACACTCATCTGTGCGCATAAAATGAGCAAATACTCACCGTTCAAGGGCTTCACCTCGACCTCGGCCCTCCCATCAGCAACTGAAACATTTTAAAAAGACACCCGTCAATCCAGAACGCCGAGCAGGAGTATTATCTACATCCGCCTTGTTTTATATAATCTTGGTTATTTCACAATGGCAATCTCTTTACTTTCACTTCATTTTAGTTTTAGTCAAGTCTTTTCATCCAGCTCATTTTAGTCTAGTCAAATTTCATTCCACTAAAAAGCATTTTATCCTTTTATTAGTCAGAATCAACCATGAATATTTTAGTCTAGATTTAGTTAAAAATTGCATTTTAATCTCTTTTTTAAGTAATGAAACCCAGTCAATATAGTACAAATATCAAATATCAAAAACAACATTGAAAAAAACTAGTTTTTTTCTTATTATTATTGCTATCTTATAAACTCGAGAATCCTTGCCATCTATTCCAGACAATAAAGACTAAAGAAAGTGTGTCCAAAGATTGTTTTGTCATTATCTCCCAGCCATCTGCTAAACCACCACAAGTATCCTGAAATGTAAGTAATGCCGCAGTGGCATCACCGGTGTGAATGGACAGGAGACACAAGAAAACAGAAATACTGCATAATAATAATAATAATAATAACAACAACAAATTAGAGAAAACAATGTTTCGTCTTGTTTTGGTCAACAAAAATGAAGAGTTTTTATTTTGTAAACCATATTTAGTCAAATTTTTATTCGTCAACAATATTACATGATATATTTTGTTATATGGTCATGTGATATTGTTATCACATGACCAGTATTAACGCTGCTGCATCTCACCTCGTCTTTAAGGTTAAAGGTTAGCTGGCTGACGGAGTTATTTCGTAATGAATTCCATTGTTGAAAACACAAGCAGGGACGAGGTGGGTGAAGCACGTACTGCATTTCTTCAAGGTCATGTGACCACCTGCTGGCGCAGTTTAGGATCAGCTGGACCAGCTAACACGGCTTTAGGACAGACCAAGTATTAGCACTAGGCCTAATGTCATGCTCAGAACTGCTTTCACACATACAGTAGAAAAGGTGAAAGGTCATAGCCACACCTGTTCTGGTCTTGCAAATGAAGCCCAGTTTGTTGTTGCAGTCAGCCAAGTTCCAGACGCCGTCCGACACCCTGGCAGACACACACGTGCCAACCGTCAGGACCTTGGGATCTGGGGCTTTGAAATGCCAGTTGGAGAAGTCCAGAGGAGAGCCGTCCAACCAGGTGAGGGCATCTGCTGTGGAAGACGAGACAGACTGATTACTGAGACAGATGACCTGCTTTGTATGCAGCAGACAGTGTGTGTGTGTGTGTGTGTTCATACTATCTGTGTCATAGGAAATGCCAAGCCAGACAATTTGGTGGGGCAGACCATAAGACCCCAGCTGTTCCATCACAAAACGGTTCTCCTCCTCGCTTCTGATGGTCAGAACATCCGAGGAATTTGCTGAAAAAATGAATAAACAATCACTTTGTTTCACTTTGACTTTCTGCAACCTTTAGACAGTCAGTATATATATGGAGGAATACTTCCGGAATATATTCTCACTTCTAGGCCATTTGTGCATCTGGATATCTACAACAATTCCAAGCTCCTAGCAGACCATGGCTGCTGACTTTAGGTACAAGTTTTAGTAGTTCAAAGCTTCATCCATCATTTTATATTTCCTTATATTTCACAATGGTGAAACTTGAAAGCACGTTGTAAGTCGCTCTGGATTAGGGCATCTGCCAAATGCCTTAAATGTAAATGTAAATGAAGAAGCCATAGCTCAGTAAGATAATTAAGAACCTTGGGAGTAGTTACCTTAGAATTTAAATGTACTGTGGTGACCAAATTTTTGCATGGCGTCACTTTCACTTAGTGACTTTTTGGTGATCAGTTCATCTTCAGCTCACTTCATTATTCACAGTAACAGACATTTAAAGCTTCTGAATGTCCCTGTATGCATAGCGTCCAGAAGAACCTTCACTTCAGCTGCTCAGTACTGCATCATTTGCTCACTGAGAGACTGTATCTAGCACCAGTCGCTTCTTGAACAAGTTGCAGTCTGGGAAATACGTAAGTGTGTGTGTTGTACCTCGGTGTCGGCAGTGCTCTCTGGCCTCCTCCAGACTCAGTCTCCTCAGGACAGACTCAAAGCTGTAGCAGCTGCCGCTAAACTTCACCCAGCTGTGGGGACAGTCCACCTCAGAGGAGATCACACTGCTCTCTGTTTACACCAAGATGTTAATTTAAAAATGAACAGTCAGCATGTATACAGATATATGCAAATACAAGATACATGCACATATTATTGTAAAGAACTTTTTCCAGGATTAGGAATGAATTAAGTAATTAATCTCCTTTCTGTGGCACCAATAAAAAATGGATTAGAAGGGATTCAAGTATTTAATGTATTTTATGAGAATCCAGCTACTCAACTCTTTCCAGAATAAAATTATTATAAATATTAATTACGTATAATTATGGACAATACTGGACTACATTTTTCAGATCTGATCCATTATTAAAATAGTGTCATATGGTAATATGTACAAGAAGTGAAATGCAGCCTGCCAATAATAAAACCAGGCCACCCATGGTGACTTATGACATGTCAGTCCTGCAGATGGCAGTGAAGAGCCACCCACGGGACGATAAACTCACTGGGTGGAGGGACGAGGCACAGCGCCCCCTGCAGGACCATGTCACAGTCCGCTCTCTTCCAGGCCCCGTTGACGTCCATATAGACACAGTCGCCCTGGGCAAAGTCGTCACCCGTATCGTCCCAGTGAGTAAACAGGTTATTTCTGCCATCAGACCACTGGTAGTTTATCCCGTCCTGTGAGGATAAAGCGAGGCTGCACACTACACTCATACTCTCGAAAATTAATTCCATGTTTGGCACGTTTAAAAGCCACGACAACAGGAAAATGTTAATAATTCACGTTCTTTACCAAAAGATTTGCAGAGTAGCAGCAACTACAAGCACAATAAGAAGAGAGTGATTGTGCAGAATACACACATCCTGACTGTACAGGCCGATCCAGTGTGGCCGGTTGAGCCGGTTGAGCAGCACCGTGAGGTAGGCCTGGTGGTGCGGGTCCGTGATGCTGACCAGGTCGGCATCCTTCCCCAAACATGCGCCATGTGCGGAGTACCAGCTCATGTTGCCATGGACGACCTTGTAGGTGCGATTCCTGTACTCGGTTGTGTCGAGTGACGGCGTGACAGGCGAAGAGCTCAGCGGTTTGGAATGATCTGATGTGGAGGAACAGAGAGCAGCAGAAGTTCAGGTTCCTCCTGGAGAACTTCGTACACAATCATCAGACCTCAGAAGGAAGAATTCACAACGCTGTTGATATGGGTGACAATGTGTGACAGCAATAGGGAACCCTTGGATTAAAGTCACAAGATCAGGGGTTGGCAATCTGTGGAAAATTATATTTTTATCTGCTTTTTATTGTAGTTTGAAATTTAACACTAAAATGCATTTTTTTGTCACTGAAAATATGAGTCACAAATGCCATATATGCCACTTATTATGTTTTTCGATACCAGGTAGGCCAAGCCAGGGGCGTGTCCACGGGGCCTGTCTGGCCACACCTACCAGAGCTGTTAATCACTTTGTTAAATTAGAAAAAAAAAAAATGACATTGACATTTTAGTTTGCTTCATTTTACTTTAAGTTTTGATTTTTATTTTAATTGAAACAAGCAACACACTAGCCTAGTTTTCTTTTAAAAATGGCATAAAAACAATGTATGCGGTGTTATCTTCCTTTTGCATGTCAAAAAGAATTTGCGGCTTCTGGTGCTTTCTCGTGTGGAAACAGGGTCCAAATGGCTCTTTGAGTGTTAAAGATTGCTGACCCCTGCATTACATTATTTCATGGAATTATGGAATCCTGAACTTTTTAAACATGTCTTTCTATGCATCAATTGAGAATCGTACATTCAGCGCAGTTAATAAATAATTGGATATAATTTATATAACCACCGCTGCCTGACACAGTTACACAGCTGGTTATTCCTTTAAAACACACACACGCGGCGGTAAAGAAGGAAAAGGAGCGAGAAAGGTGCTTCTCCCGGTCTTACCTTGAGGCTTCTGGCACACAAAGCCATAAGCCTTTTCTGAGCACTTCTCAACATACCACTTCCCAGTGAAGTGGAAATTGTGGTTGTTGGACAGAAGCGTGCAGAGGGGCTCATCCTGGGCGTCGGCTTCACTCAGAAACTCTTCCTTCAGTAGAAAAAAGAACACATTTACATACATACATACACAGTAAAAGACCGGAAAGGTGTGTTCAGCGTGTAAGGTGACACTGACGGTGACAGAGCTCTTGGGTTCTACTGGGGACCAGTTAGTGTAGGTTACAGGCTTCCCATTGGACCACACCATGGGGCTCTCGTCCTGCAAGCCGATCCAGACCCCCGCCGAGTCTCCGCTCAGCAGCATGGTGATGTAGGCTTCATCGGGGAGAAGAAGCACAGGAATTCACCAAACTGACTTAATTACCATCAATTTCATCAACATGGACCGGACAGCGGCACCTTGCTCGATCTCGTTCTCTACGGCCACCAGGCTACCCTTGAAGCTGCTGCAGATGGACTCAGCGTCTTTCCAGCTCTTCCCTTTATCCGTCTGGTCTGGGAGGTGCAGCAAAAAACACTACAATCAAAAAAACAAAAGGGCATTAGCAGCCTCGGCCCTTCCAGAAGATGCATCAGAGTGCCCGGGGACGGTACTTTGCCCAGTGGCACCTCACTGGAACCTTGGTGGATCGGGATTTGGACCGGCAACCTTCTGATTACGGGGCCGCTTCCTTAACCGCTAGGCCCCAAAAAAGCAGATGCAGACAATGACTTAACTTTTCAAATGATTCTCATATAACTAAAAATAGTGTAGCTATGCAGCAGTCTGGCCAGGGGGTCAGATGATCAAAACTGCATTTGTTAATTGTAAATTAATAAATAAACGGTAAAATATTATTACAATACAGTTGCAGATCTCCATGTGCTTTGAAAGGAACGTTACCTGACCTTCTGGCTAAAGTAGAACCAGTTCTTGGGGCAGCTCCCAATGTAATGGGGATCCCTGGGGATCTCCAGCACAGAGATAGTCTGACGTTTGCACACAAAATTATGATGGAGTGAGCAGGGGTGCAGCAGCCACAAGCCTGCAGGTTACAGAGAAGAGAAATTACTGCTAGTTCATGAGGTGTTGGAGTGGGAGTGTGTGAGAATGTCGGGATGTTCGCTCACCCGACGGTGAGGACATGTAGGCGCAGTGTCCCTGGCCTGCATTGTGGTCGGTCCAGTTCACTGCGCCCCAGTTGGTGAAATCATAAGTCGTTTTGTCGACCCACCTGTAACAGTACACAGTTCTTGAATTCTCTGTTGGTGATAAAACTGAAATATGAAACATTTTTGGACTGATTCTATTGATTCGTTGTATATTATTCCCTTGATGTTTAAGTTTTTTCATATATAATTCACAGTTTTATTGAAACTGTTCTCTATCTATAAGATAAAAAGGGTCAAAGAGCCTGCAAACATAAATCCAATATGCCCAGTATTTACAAAATCTCAATTTCTTAAACAAAACGCCTTTACGCCTCGATGTTTAGGTTTACTTTCGAAATATTAAATAATATTTAACATTTAAAATGTATTTAAAATAAAAGGAATTTATTTACACAATGCATAACTTTTTCCCGGATATTTAGGTTTTGTTTGATTCATTAAATTGAATAAAACATCAATCATTTTTTTTTATTGAAAAATGAACACACACACACACACACACACACTACTCACTCAACACTGCCGCCGGACTGCCATGACAGTCCTATCCACCACTCGGCCGGGCTCTCAGAGACCTGAGGGACAGTGGGAGAGGGGACAGTGGTAAAATGTAATATTTCTACATTGATTTTTCTCCCATAAAATTGATAGGATTGCACCACAGTGTCTTATATAAGAAGTGATAACAGAGACATTTAACGGGGGAAAAAGTAAGAAATAGTGAATGCCCACGTCTGTGTCCACGTCTGTGACGTCTGTGTCCCCTCACCTTTTTCATGCGCTCTGTGATGAACTCCAGCTCTGCTCTGGAGTGAATAGACAGCAGCTCTGCAGCCTTCATCTTACACGCGATCATCACATACATCCACGGGGACGGCTGCCTGGCCAGGAAGTACTCTGCCCCGTTATAAAACACCCAGGGCTCTGTATCTGAGCAAAGAGGAATACGTCCGTGTTAATTGGCCATTTCACTGATTACAGCCTCTTAAGAATAAGCACGCTGTGAAGTTTGCAGATAACGCAGTCACTGTGCATCTTGTTGCAGTCCAGATCTAGAAGATTTATTTTTATGGTGGGACAGAACAAAATCCATGAGAGATGATTATCATTTAGAAAAACAAAGCTAATACCCCTTAGTAATGGGTGGTAGTGGCCTAGTGGGTAACACACTCGCCTATGAACCAGAAGACCCAGGTTCAAATCCCACTTACTACCATTGTGTGCCTGAGCAAGACACTTAACCCTGAGTGTCTCCAGGGGGGGACTGTCCCTGTAAATACTGATTGTAAGTCGCTCTGTATAAATGCTGTAAATGGAAATGTAATCCTTTATTGGAGACAATTATTAATAATGAACAATGACAAAAGCACCTCCACCAAATTTCTCTTTTATTCTCAATGCAACTGGTATTCCAGGCACAACATAAGAATAAAAAAAAAAAAAGTTTTTATGAAAGACTTGTTTATGTAATGGAGTCTAGCCTTATTCATTCTATTTATTATTTAGCCTACTTATTTAGCCTATTTAATTGATTGTTGTATTGTTTTTTGACAAAAAAACCATACAGATTCTAATTCTTAAGCAGAGATCTAAATAATCTAAATAAAAAAGAAAGCTAGACCATAAAAGTGATAAATACATGGATTCACCCACCATTGTTGTACCAATATGGTTTACTCAGCTGCACACCTGAAAGAGACACGTGTCGGTTACAAGCCACCAATTATGCAGGTGTCCTTCCCTCTCTCTCTTTCTCTCTCTCTCACACACACACACACACGCACACACACACACACACACACACCTCTGGGTACTTTACAGATCCACTCGTATTTGCTGCTGCAGGGTTGAGGGGTGAGGCGGTTGGTGAGGTCACTGTACACCGCACACTCGTGAGATGCATCCTCATCATTTTCATCTTCGATAAATGACCGGACCACCTGACAGACGCAGAAAAGACAGACATGGTTCCCACCTGGTCCACTTGGTGTCACTGTTTAGCTGGTTTTTGTCAACTGACTTGTAAACAAGTGATGCTGGGCAGACAGACACAGCCCCTGTCCTAAAAAGAAGCTTTTTACCGGCGTGCCGTCGGACCACTCCCACGCCCCTGCGGATCGGAGGTCTCTCTTGGTGAAGCCGACCCAGAACCACCGACCCTCGGTACTGAAGGGGAAGAAAATGAAGTTCAGTTGACACTGAATTCACACTTCTTCAGCAGTCACTCCTGCTCAAATCTCAGCCACCAACCCATCAAACATGGTCGAGATGAGCCTCTTCACAAACACCTCCTCCTCGTAGTGAAGGAAGCTGGCCAGGCTGGTCCCCAGCGCTTGGCAGAAGGCGCTGGCCTCCACCCAAGAGCGCTTCATCAGGATTTTCTCATCATGGAAAACCTGCGGGTCACAGATGTTTGGAGAACCCCATGGAGATGCAGCACTCTCCACAATGGAAAAAGCACAGAAAAATATAAACCTTATAGCAGTTGAGCAGATTGGGATTGGACTCCCATCCCGGCGGGCACTGGGCAACCTGGTCTATGTGTGGCAGGGCCGTCTGGGTGTCCTGGTAACCGCTGACGCTCTGTTTACACACCGAATAGGCCCTATGGGACCTGCAGTTCTTCACCTCCCAGTGCCCCAGAGATGCTCCTCCAGACATCACCACGCAGCCGCCTGCACTGACTACAGACAGAGGTCATGAGGGAGCAGTCCAGCGCTTTTCACTTCGTTATCAGGGTTAATGTTAATATTTAACTAGTCCAAGAGAAGCGATCTTCAGAAGGTTCTTCAAGGCACCACTCCAGTGCTTCTGACCTGCTACAGAAACTGACCAAACGCACTAAATCACATGCACCTTTCTCAAGATTCAAAGGTATTACTGATCTTCTGGACACCATTCATCTTTTTATGCAGTGAAAGTAATTCTTTAAACATCCAGGACAGTGATAGCCGTCCAACACCCATCATTCATATTCTGCATATAGTGGACCATCATAAAAATGTAAACATTCATATTACATTTCTAACAAATTAAAATAAATGCATGCAAAGCATAGGTAGATGATGCTGCTGCTCCCATACACCACATTAGCTCCACCCACAGGGGACTCCCGAAACCCCTGTCCCAGCAATGTGTATGGCAAATAATACCTGGCTGGTGGCGGTTCCAGTTGGTGTATCGCAGCGGGCTGCTGGTATCATTCGGACCCACCCAGCTGTACTCGGAGGTCAGCTTCCGGTCCTGCAGAGCAGTCCAGTACTGGCGGCTTTCTGGCCCAGCGGCCGCGTTTATCAGGCTGTTCAGGAAGGCCTGTTCAAACCTGTCACCATGCACAGCCGGGCCACTCCGTATTAATATCTCCGTCATCGTAGTGTGACCTCCAAACGTACACATCCGTTACACAGTGCTACTCTCCTGCTTCTGTTATCTACACATGACAATAATCGGCTAGACTCTTCACTGTAGAAGAATCAACATTATTAAATCTTCGAACACAAGCTAAAAAATATTTAGATTAAACCAGTATTCTGTACACATTCTATATAAAAAATCTACAGCTGTGCTAGAGAACCAAATGAGTTATTTTCTAAAGCACTTACGTAACTCGCTCTGGATAAGAGTGTCTGCCAAATGCTGTTAATGCAACATAACGGCCTACATAACACTGGCCTCCTGACCCCAGATCAGCTACAAGTGAACTTCCAATTCACTCACTTTCCCAAAAACATGTAACGACACAGACAGCACAGTGGGGATCTGAACCCAGGTCTCCATCCAGGTCCTGGCTAATGTCAAACCAGCTTATCTTCAGGTTAGTGTGTTAGTGTGAAGCACCAGGGCTCCGTACAAGATGCTCTTTGCAAAGGACAAACGGAGCCGGTAAATCACAGTAGGGAAATGAAAGGGTGACCTGTCCTCCACGGTGACGAGTGGTGCCTTGCAGTAGTAGCCCTTCACGGCGTCCTCATATGTCTGCTGGTAATCTGTGAGTTTGTAACACGAGTGGCCTTTCCTCTTCCAGCCCTGCAGAGTCGGAGATGTGAACATGTGTAGAAAAAACGATACGAGGTACAGACAGCTGCAACAACACACACACACACACACACACACACTTGTCTGTCCTTTTGGGGACCATGTCCACACATTTAACCAAAGACACACATACAAAACCTCTCTGCTGGAGACACACTGGGCCCATCTGTGGAGGTCAGAAGAGGGGGGTGGAGTTTGGGGAGGTCCCCACATACCCGTAGGGATGGTGTTTTCACAAGTGGTGTCCATTTCCCTCACCGTTATCGCTCACATTTATTCAGTCTCACACACTCTCTGCAGACTTCATCATGCCCACTACATACACTCCCTGCACGCTGGAGAAGTTTCTATTGATAACAGAAAGCAACTACTTTACTTTACTTTACTTTACTTCATTTAGCAGACGCTTTTATCCAAAGCGACTTACAATAGGAAGACACCAGCAATCTCAACTACTGAAGAATGTCCAATAAAAACCATCTGTGAAATTTACTGTACTTTCCCTTTTGTGCAAGGTAACTCATTGTGACAGTGCAGGTGTGTGTGTAGAAGTGGGCCATGACTTCACTCTCTCTCAGTGAGAAAGTGCCACTTCCTGTTGAAGGGGCGGAACCACAGTCAGACAGTGCCAGCCAGCCAGCCAGCCAGCCCAGTGTACTTGCCCACGCCACTAATCAAAACAGGCCCTCCAGCACTTCAACATGTCCTGAGAAGTGTGTGTGTGATTGTATTTTCTCACATGCCTCAAAGTGAGCAGATCTGGAAAGAGATTATTTTCAATCAACAACCCACTGAACAAAAGGAGAGTAAATGCAGGACTGAGCCAACATGAACACACAAACATCAGGTTGTTGAGTGCGTGAAGTGGTTTATGATAGAAGATAAGGTTCTTCAGAAGTTCCTACCTTTGTGCAGCCCTCCTCCCACTCGTCGGACGGATGTAGGGGCACCAGACCTGTAGTCCTGCATACAGCCGGCAACATCTCCTCACAACCAATCAGCAGCCAGGTGCCCTAAAACAAACAAACAAACAAACAAACAAACAAACAAACAAACACACCCACCAGAAAGGTCAAGCCAAACTATTTCAACCAACATCACACAACAGCCCAATGGGCGAGTTTCAATATTCATCCAATAGGGAGCGCCTTACAGTCAGTAGTTATAGGGACAGTCCCCCCTGGAGACACTCAGGGTTAAGTGTCTTGCTCAGGGACACGATGGTAGTAAGTTGGGTTTGAACCTGGGTCTTCTGGTTCACAGGTGAGTGTGTTACCCACTAGGCTATCACCATCCATCCATCCATACTACCAAAAATACATTGTGTTTGATCAAAACTGCAACTAAAATGATAACAAAAACAATTTAACTAAACAAATGTTTCCACATTATATTTCTCTTCAGCCCCACCAGTGTATTCCACACTTCCCAGTGCACCCAGGCAGCGCTGAAGGGAGATTACACCTTTGCTTTCACCTTTGTTGGTCTAAAAGGCAGCCTGTTCACAGCTCACAGTAAAATCACATAGTTACGGAATAATGAATGCAGAGCTGGACATGGGGACTATTGTGGGGGGGACTGTCCCTATAATTACTCTAACGCTCTGAATAAGTAATACTGTGTAAAATGTTCTATATCTGACACCAGAGGCAAATATACACAAACATGGAGCCACATGTCAGCACTACAGGTGTCACAGTGTCTGGTTGGCCAGAGAAATGCTGCAGTAGAAATCATCACAGGGTGTTACCTGCTTGTTGGTCTGAGCGCAGACATGTGTGCTGGAGTCATACTGGAGATGCTCCTGTGGGTGCCAGAGTGTCATGGAGACGGCTGACCCATCCAACCACTCCACTGATGCAGAAGAGTCACGCTTGTGCAAGCCGATCCACGCTCCCAAAGATGAAACTAAACAGACACGTGACTACGATCATTAAAATATGATCATAACAATACACACCTATCAATTACATTTACAGCATTTACCAGACGCCCTTATCCAGAGCGAATTACAATCAGTAGTTACAGGGACAGTCCCCCCCTGGAGTCACTCAGGGTTAAGTGTCCTGCTTAGAGACACAGTGGTAGTAAGTGGGGTTCGAGCCTGGGACTCTGTGCTCTTTTGGTTTATAGGCGGGTGTTTTACTCACTAAGCTACTACCAGCCAGACACTTAACAACTGTGATAAAACCACTGTGACATGAACTGTGCAGAAGTACTTTACTCACACGGCAGCAGCCTTCAACAAAGCAACAGTTGAAAGGTCAAGGGGGGGGGGTATAAATACAATAAACACACATGGTCACTTGTGTCTGTGCATGTCTAGAGGACAAACAGGACAGTTCTGAGACAGACGTCACTGACCATTAGTCAGGAGCGTGATCAGCAGTTCCACTTCGGACAGCGAGTGCAGGCTGACCAGGTCGGCGCCCACAGAGTGGCAGGCTGCAGACGAGTTCTCCCAGGTCTGAGGCTCCAGCAGGACGTGGTAACAGAAGCTGTTGTGGGACACAAAGCCGTCCGGGCAGATTGTGGCACGATACTGCCAGTTCTCTGTCACACACACACACACACAACTGGGCATAACTACCATGACGGGTTTCACAGTCCCACATGTTCAGTCAGGACAGGCATGTCTGGGTTTGTGAGCGTGTGGGAGGCTGGAGGTCCAGAGTTCAGAGTGCAGGTCTGTGTGCCCAGCCAATGGAAATCCAGCACCAGGATGCTACCCGACTCACCCAGAGGTTCGGCCCAGCGGGTGTTGTTCGGGATCTTCTTGCAGATGTAGGGCAGGGCCGACTCGCAGGGCAGACTCTGCCACTGCTGCATGCCTGACGCGGCGTTGTACATCCCACACTGCCGGTTGGCCTGCAGAGGGGCGGAAGACAGGCCTGGTGGGGGGAGCAGAGGTTTGGTCCACAGACAGCAACCTGAAAACCACCATGGGCTTCCCATGATCCTTCACTCCAACGTGCATTCATGCTAAAACCCCGCAGCATGCTGACCTCAGAGGTCAAAGGTCACAAAGCTCTACAGCTTCAGTGTCTCACACCTTCTCACTCGACCTCAGATGGAGTCCCTCTGCTCCAGGCATGCGGGCGCGTTGTGGTGATGCTGATCTCCCTTACCTGATGTGAAGTTGACCAGAGATAAAGGAGAACCGTCAGTCCACTGCCACCCCCATCCTTCTCCCAGATGGTTCAGTCCGATCCAGACCATCACACCCACATCAGCAAGCCTGTCTGATACATAACACACAGGTGTCCACATAAATGTCAACACCGCAATCTCCCCAGCGGCTGCTGTGACACACGTATGACCCATATGCTGTTATATGATCACATTGCTGGGTTGTCTCGACCGACCTGCACTGTATTCTGGGACGGGGCACGATGGTGTCTCTGTGTGCCTGTACATGGCGAGATGGTAATAGAGCGGACATGAGCATTACCTCTGATGTACCTCTGCTCGGCCAGGCTGCCGATGCTGAGCAGGTGGCCCCCCTGGGCGCGGCAGGTGGAGTGGGCCTGGCTCCAGGTGACGATGGTGTACAGGTTAAACTGGTAGCAGGCGCCCAGCTCCTCGCTGCTGTCCCAGAACGTGGTCCCACAGCCCCACTCTGACACACACACACACACACACACTTCACATGCTGAATACGCACACGCGCAGGTGTGTGTGCGCACGTCTACCTGCGCTCGGGCAGAAGCCCCACTTCTCCTCCCTGTCGTAGCGGCTGGTGGTGGCGCACCAGAGGTGCTGGTCCTCCCGGCCCTCCGCCGTGCACTCGGAGTACCACATGTTGTTGTACTTGAAGGGCAGGGCGCAGGGCATCCCGTGCGAGTTTCCCTGCAGGGTGTAGATTTCTACGCCCACAAAAAAACACAATTAAATAAACGACAGTGACCACGGCACAGCACCCGGTGACACAACGGCACCCTGAGCAAGCAGTGGGCACCAGACAGGCACCTGGGGACCTTCATCAAGGGGACCTCAGTGGGGACTCGAACCGGCAACATTTGTATTATGGGTCCACTTCCCGCTAGGCCACCACTGCACCAGAGTTTCCCCCAACTTGTCCCCGAACCCCCTCTGGATCGTAATAAAGTCACATGTTGGCCGTGGACACTGGTCACATGGCTCTCTGCCACGGTTTATTGCAGGTGGCTGTGACAGGAAGGTGACATTTTATTGTATAGTGTGTATTCGGGTGGCGCCGGACCCGCTTACCCTCGTACGGGACGGAGCAGGGACCCTCCGCGGTGGAGAAGCGCCGCCACGTCTGGCTCTGCCTCCGGTCCACCACCACCGTCATCCCCACCAGCCCCAGCTTATACTGGGAACTGCTGTACAGGACGCTCCCGCTGCAGCGCCACCACATGACCGCGTGGGGCGCGTCGCACTCGAACAGGCCCAGCGGCCGCGCGCCGTCGGTGACGTCCACACCCAGACACCTGCTGCTGCCCAGGTTGAAGAGGCGGTGGCGCGACACCCACTTCCACAGCGCCGACCGCCTGGGCCGCTCACACAGGTCCAGAACCGGGCCGGAGGGGCCCAGAGAGAAGCACTTCCTCCACTGGACATTCTCCAGCATGAACACGCCCTTACCTGAGGAGGAGGGTTAACATCACAGACATGAACGGCATGTCCATTCTTACACTGTTCCTCCGTCACATGACAAGCTCAGAGGTGAAGAGGGCGTTTGCAGTGGCCGCCCCACATCTACGGAACGACCTGCCAATCACTGTGGTTTAAAAACTCACTTTTACACCCTGGCTTTTAACCCAGTGTGACGTGTTTTTTTTTTTTATTCTTTATTGGTAATGTATGTTTTGTCCATGTCAGTCCTGTCCCTGGTAATTAAATTCGAATGTACAGCACTTTGGTCGGCTCCTTTCTTGTGTTAAAGTGCTTTATAAATAATTATGGAATTTTTTATGGAACATCTGACCACAGCAGAACCAACACAGACGGGTGTCATGGTCTCGTTTTCCCTGAAGGGTCCAGGTAGGAGTTTCATGCTGCGTCACCTGGCGCCCAGTTGTTGAACTTTGACCGCTGCACGCTCATTCTGAAAGCAGCAGAAAAGCGGTCTGTTTTAAGTCCACACTCACCTGACGCCATGGACGTCTGAACCCGGCGTTTTTCTGGTGTTTGTGGTGTCAGGGGACTGAACACAGAGCATATTTCTGCTCATTGTAGCAAATCAAAGCGTCTAGACAGGTGTACGAGACCTTAACTCCTGCATCTGAAAACATCATACGACAATGTAGACAGTTTATAGGACGCATCGTAATGCATCCATATGTGTGTGTGTGTGTGTGTATATATATATTTACTTTACTTAACTCGGCAGACGCTTTTATCCAAAGCGACTTATAAAACACTAGCAATTCTCATTTGGTTTTCATAGATTTTGAGTTACAAAACTAAGAGCTCTGATAAG